>NC_141157.1:49040649-49194730 GCF_053477565.2 Lygodium microphyllum
TGAGCTATACTGTTGGATTGGTAAGTCAGTTTATGCAGGCTTCAAGGAAACTGCATTTGGATACAGCTAGATGCATACTCAGGTATTGATGTCCACATTGCAATATGGACTATTTTATGAGACTGGGGTTCAAATACAGTTGCATGGATACATTGATGCTGATTGGGCTGGTAGTATTTCTGATAGATGATCTACCAGTAGATATGTGTTCTCTTTTGGGAGTGCTGCAGTCACTTGGAGTAGCAAGAAACAACCTACAGTTGCCTTGTCGAGCACAGAGGCTGAGTACAGGGGTGCAGCAATGGCTGCATGTGAGGTAGCTTGGTTGCATAAGCTACTTTATGATATGCATCAGCCTACAGATGGGCCAGTTGTCATTTATTGTGACAACATGAGCAGTATACACTTGGCAAATAACCCAGTCTATCATGCTAGAACAAAGCACATTGAGGTGCATTATCACTATGTGCGGGAGAGGGTTTTACTAGGTCTTATTGATCTAGTTTATGTCAGCATAGAGGATCAGATAGCTGACATATTTACGAAGGCATTGGGCGCAAAGAAGCTACACAAGTTCAGAGACCTGCTTGGTGTGCAGGAATTGGGATTGAGCTCGAGGGGGAGTGTTGAGATATCGAGCTCCACTCGTGATATGCCGGGGTGATCGTTGTGCATTTATGTCACCGACTTGTCAGTTGCAGATGCGGTTGGTACACCGCCCATGAATAATAGCTAGATGACAGCTATCCTTATCTACTCTAGTTCGTGGCTCAGTTAGTATGCCACCTTAGTTAGTTGAGTTTGGTTTGAGACCCATATATAGGGTTCTTCTATTTCTTGTGTACTAGAGTTCTTTTGGCTTACACAACTAAGAAGAGGAAAACTGTTTTCAGCCTCCACCCTTGTGTGTATTCCCCCATTGTGCAAGCAAGAAAGCTACAAGTGAGACTCCTTCCTTCTCTCCCACAATGTTGACACAACCAAGTGCTAATGTTGCTCAGTACACAAAGCTGAGTAGTTCCCATTGAAGAAAAAGTCAAATGCCAAATGAGAAAAAAAAGATAAAAACATCATGTGAATGACATCAAGATATTCAAGATCCATAAAGTATACATATGGGAGAATAAACCCAATATGTTTCAATCTCATAATAATTGCATAGGCCACTGAAGTAACCAAGGCTTGAACCACTGTCAAGATGAATATTTCCAAGCTCAAAATCGAAGCTCAAGATTATCTAAGAACATATTTGAGTGCATAGACCAATGCTAAGAATCAATGCATGTATATGAAACACCTGAATGACATTCAAGAGCAATAGGCATTTAGAGTTTCCTCATAAAAGCTTGATGTCGACTATATTATAGCAGTGAAATCTTGCTAAAATTGTTACAATGCAAGCTCAATTGAAGCCCAAAATCATTCCAAGACATGTGTTGAGCATCCCAAAGTGCCGAGCTAGCATATGTGCATCAATACCAAGCCCCAGAAGCATCAAATGACAAGAGGCATATGCTTTTTCTAGATAAGTGATATTCATCATTGTTATTGCAACAATGAAATCTTTGAGAAAAATAAGCCAAAGGTGTGGTCAAATCAGCCCAATAGCATCTCACATCAATGCTATATCATCCACCAATATGCCATCATCAAATAGGCATCAGTAGAGCAATATGGGAGCTATACTATCTAACTAGATACTGTTTTAGATATGTGATAGAAGGTCTATTGTTTATACGTAGCAAGAATAGAGATTGGAAGCTCCAAAGGATGTCCAAGATGCACAATGCTGATGCTGAGGAGATAGGGAAGAAGGTCAAGGTGACTTGGAGCTCACAAGAGCTAGAGGAGATGCCAAATAGGGTCAAGAGGTAGGTAGCAACAACATGCACAATTCACATTGTTGCTACTGCTCTTGTTGTTGAGTTTTCTAGCTACAATGAGGCTCCAAAGGCACTCTATAATGCTTAAAAAAGTCTAAGAAAGATCTTGACTTGGGTGCAAGAAGCCCAGAAGAAGAGAAGTATTGATAAAGACCTCTTTAAGTTAAAGCCATGACTATCATGAAACCTATGAATTGCAACTATTCTCCACAAGTTGAAGCAATGCCATGTTGATCTCCTCAATGTTGGTGTAATGGCTCTGATATTAGTTGAAGGGAGTGATCCTGGAATGGAAGCATGCGAGCAGAAGTAGGAGCTATAGTGGAAGGAGAGAGAGAGAGAGAGAGAGAGAGAGAGAGAGAGAGAGAGAGAGAGAGAGAGAGAGAGAGAGAGAGAGAGAGAGAGAGAGAGAGAGAGAGAGAGAGAGAGAGAGAGAGTGTGTGTGTGTGTGTGTGATGTGGAAACTCTAACATTTACAATGTGTGACCACCCTTCTCTTTATTCAAATGTCACTGAAAGAATAAAGAATGAAGTGACAGTGATGGGCGCCCATCACTTGCAATGTACAGGTGTGCATAAAATGTTAGTGTAGTAATACACGGGTAGCTAGGCACATGCTCTTTTACCCCTAACACCAGCCCGTGTCAAGATTAAATGCCATAGACAACCAATAGAAGAATCACAATTCTCCCACAAACTTGGTGGAATTGGAGCCCAGGGATCCACTAGGGTTTACCATATGATACCACGTGAGTGTAAGGGAGGGGGTTATTTAAGAGAAGGAAGGTACATTTTATAAGGTAAGGTCCCATAAATAGGGGGTAGATAAGGGGTATTTTCATATATTTCTTGCACACAGGTGATGTCTCCTTATTACTACTAGTGAATCCCCTATGAATTGGAGGTATTTGCAGTTACACATGCCAAGAAATGAGAGCCAACAATTCCAAAAGAGAATGTTTCACCTATAAAAATAGTCAATTTCAAGCTCCCAATAGAGCCACAGTGCAGTACAGTACTACAGAAAATATAGTGCAAAATAGTCCAGTGCCACATAAGGATATATAGATAGTCTAACATGTAGAATCAAAGAATCAAGAGACAAAAGAGGTGGATGTATCTCTAGTGATAGATGAAGTGGCGATGTAGTCCTTGCTTGAAAAAAGAGAAAAATGAAAGTGAGTATTACCCCATTCCACAGCCGGTTGGAGAAGTTCGTGGATCCCATGAAAGAGTATGATTTGTGAAGGACTTGGATATCTTTTTCCCTAGTTTGATATTCCGACAATTGTTGATGTTTTCGCTAATATTCTCATGCAAAGACACGACCTAAGAATTATCCCCATTGTGCAACTATTACCAAAATAATAAGTCCCCAGAGCGCCTGTGAAAGAAGTGGTTGTGGCCAATGCCTTCCTAGATCCTAGCACTCTAGAGGTTGGTGTCTAGATAGAAGGCTACTTCATTGCAAGTGCATTGATAGATGGAGGCTCTTTAGTAAACATCATGACTGATGTGATGATAAAAGATCTAGGAATGCAACCTACTCATTGGCTCATCAAATTGGTTGATCAAAGTACAATCAAGCCTTTAGACATCCTTCCTTACATCAAGATTACAGTTGTTAGAAGAGATTATTAGATGACATACCTAGTGGTAAAGCCCAACTCTTGTGGAACATCTTACTCCCTTTTGCTTGGAAGATCATGGCTATTTGAAGCTAGAGCAAGGATGGATTGGTTTAAAGGAATCCTAACCCTAGGAAGGGGACCCAACAAAGTGGTGCTGAAGCTCTATGGTTTGCAAAAAGTACTTCCAATGAAGCAACAGTGGAACATTAGTCGAAGAAGACTTTGTTAAGCAAACTCTCCCAAAGAAACCTGAATCACAGTCCCTAACATTGAGTAGTACAGAAAGCCAATACCTAAAAGATACAAAGTCATTGTTGATGGGTAAATATCTCCTACTAAAACTAGGAATGACTCCTAAAATTACCTTTGATAGTGAGATAGAAACATGGATGTACTACCCTCCTTGTTATATTGCCATAGTAGAGTTAGAGGTAGAAACAAAAGTAGAAATGGAGAGCATGTTCATCTTTTACAAAGCCTCTACAAAAGTAGATATAGAGTTTGAAGAGGAAGATGAATCTAAAGAGGAAGCTAATGAAAGCAATGAAGAGCAAGAATCCTTTCCCTTCGAAGCGGATGTCTAGAAAGAAATTACAAAGGATTTAGAGGATGAAGAGTCCTTACCCTTAGATGGGACAACCATGGTCCCTTTCAAGCTTGTTAATGGTCCACAATGCATGCATAGTATGTACACAAAGTGGAAATGATTAAAAAAAAAACAACCCCATAGTATTACAAAACCTTAAAAGGTCCATGTCCTATTACATTCCTAGACACATCCTCAAAAGATAAGTGCTCAAGTCAAAAAGTGAGTATCCCACAACTCATATCAGAGATAATCGTCATACCATTTCAGCATCCACAAGGATCTATAAAGTTGCAACAAAAATTAGAGAAAGATAACTCTAGTGGAGCATCGGAGGAAGAAGCTACTCCCTTGAAGGAGTCTCTAACATGTATCTAGAAGCAATTTGGGGAACCTTCATCAGAGAGGTAGAAGGTGAAAATTCATTGACTTTTATTAATGCAGATGGCATGGAGAGACATCTCAAAGTGGGCAACAACCTTCCAGAAGAGGAGTTGTTGACCCTTCATAACTTATTAAAGGAGAATTTAGATGTTTTTGCTTGGTCTTATAAAGACTTAAAGGGGATTGATCCCACTATATGTCAACATCACATTGACTTGGAGCCTGATGCCAAGCCTGTACGACAATGTCAAACGTGCATGAATCCCAATTATTTTGCCTTGGTCAAGATAGAGTTATTGAAGCTTTTAGAAGCTAAATTTATTTACCTAGTGGCCAAAAGTGAATGGGTTTGGTGGCCGATCGTGGTCAACAAACCTAAGAGGAAAGGAAAGTGGTGTATTTGTGTGGATTTTTGAAAGTTGGATTCCAAAACAAAGAAATATAATTTTCTTATCCCCTTCACCAACCAACTATTAGATACAATGGTAGGTCATGAACTCTATTCTTTACTAGATAATTTTAGTGGATGCAATCATGTACAAAATCTCCAAGATGCAATTTCAAAGCAACCTCCTTAGGTGCATTGTGTTCTATCACTTTGCAGAGTATCTGTAGCATGCAAAAGTGCCTACATCCAAACCAAGTTCCTGATCTATTGGCTACCTCCCTAGGTATGCCTCTTCTTTAGAAGATGCTTGACATTATCAACAAGATGAAGCTAATCTTCATCGACAATCTCTGAGAGTGATGTGAGCTTTCATCCTAACAGGATGGGGATGTGAGTATGGTTGCCCTCTATATTCATCCACAAAGCTTGAGGCAGAGGGTGGGGCGAGTGACTAGTCCTTTCCCCTTCAATTTAAATGAGAGGTAAGCTATGTGAATGAAGCGTTGCACACACAGGTTGGGCCTCTCAATGCACAAAGCATGATATGTTATGTGGATAACACTATAAGGCTCACTGGCCTTCCTTCATGCATCATATACCACGGGATGCATGATTACACCATCAGCTCAAGGCAAACACCCTTCGCATAAGTGACATTGATGATTACATTTATGGGTATTAGGAGTCATGTTACCCTTATGTATCCGAGCACAAGACAAAGGGGGAGCTGACATTTTGTTTCCCCTAACAAAGAAGTGAGGTTTGAGGGATGTTATGACAACTGGCAATTAGGTACATTCTTGTTTCCCTCTACACACACAAGACGGTGTCGCAGCGCGTAGGGTTAAAGGTCACCATAGGGGTTTGGCAAGAGAAGAATGTATGGGGGTTCAAGAGCTTTGACTTCGAAGATAGTAGAGATAAGAGAAGGGTTGAAGGTTTCAAGCCAATTTCTTGAAGATAAGAAACAACAGGGTGTAGGTAGATTCAAGGAGAGGAGTAGATGGAAGAGAAGGGGTTCAAAGAGATTGAAGGTGTAGAAGAATACTCCTAAAAAGAATTAGAAAATATAGAAGAATACTAACAGAGATGAAGTTGTCAATTTCTTTCAGCAATATGAGAAAATATAACTCTAATTGACAAAAACGTGTACAAAATAATACTTTCCTCTATGCTGCTTAGATCGCCAATCTGATGCTTCCACTGGCTCCAAAAGGGGGGTTAAATACTAGGACACCTGGCCAAAATCTTGCCAGATCACTCCTTCATCTCCCACTTTTGGAGTGATGTTCACTGCCTGAAAACAACAATCGTGCATCGCGCGATTTCGCTAATCTCTTTTTTTACACAAAATCCTCTCAAATTGGCTGAAAGCTACATGCTTTCTTTTACATATCCTCCTATTCTAGAATTTATCTATAGTTTAAAGGATTTTTACAAGAGATAATATCTAGAATATCAAAAATTGACTAAAAACTTGTCCAAAAAAATCTAATATTTTGAACCATGGACACTAATACTAATGCATGAAGTGGCATTGGCTCTCTAAATCTAAAAGGAAGCCACACTCTAGATTTTTTTACACGGTGTGCGCATAGCGGCACAACAATGGGCCTTCGCAACCACAATGGGATACATTACTTTGTTTTGTGCATTGCACTTCAAGGCTCCATGGTCTTCCATCTTGTACCATATGTCAACATAGGGTGGGATACACTGATGTACAATCAACTATACACGTTGACATACTCCCTTTGCGCCCATATCATTTCTATTTCTAAGCTAGGTATGAGTTATGGGTTCCTATAATCCCTCTTCAAGTGATGTGATCCATGGGATGGGAGACTAATCTATCATTCCAACATAAGTGACACTTGGGGAGAGTGTTATATTATTTGTTCATGACAAATTTTCAGTCTTCATCGATAATGCTACCTCTTTGGGTGTTGATGCATGGTCTCTGCTATTATTGGAGCATGTTATGCCGAGTCGTGGTACCTCTTGTCATCGACTTTGCCCTTCAATGCATGCCAATAATCATTTTTGATAACTAGTGACATGAACCAAGTTTCTAACCATATGCATGCCATCGTCACATGATCTCGTAAGGTCATAACTGTGGGGATGTGTCCGTGCACATCCATCTTGCATAAAACTATGCAAACATCCTTTCCACTTGATCAATTGAGAATATTTATTTTCTAAACCCTATTGGGTCCTTGCCCCACCCATCCATGAGATTATACCCTGTACCCAAGGGTTTTCTAATTTCCATTTTTCTCTTTATTTATTTTTGTGCATTTTCCAAGTGAAGGCACCCTAAGTTCACTAGTACTGAAATATGATGTCACAACCCTTTTTTTCCTTTGAACTAGATACTTTTCCCCTTTACAGCCCTCTGTTCTGAGTTATGGTTCTTAAGTTATTAAATTTTGAAGGATTTTACACGAATTTGATGTGTTTCTATGTAAACATGCCTTTTTCACATTGGAAGGGAGATTTGATGTAATAGTCCCAACCTTCTATTTACCTTGGATATTTTTCCTTTTTATTGTCCATCATTTTAATGCACGAATTGGCCGTTATTAATTTTTGCATGTTTGTAAGTATTTTTTATTATATTTTTATAATTTTCCCATGTGAACGAGTTTTCTTTTCATCATAATTACATTCTAACTTGATAATCCTCTACAACTTGTCAAATTGGACATTTTTCATTTTTCTTTCCCCCCTTTCGGCATACGAATTTCTTGTTATTGATATTTGATTGTGTTGTCGAATACATTTTTAATGTTTTTCCCATGTGAACATACTCCCTTACCAGTAAAACCACAACTTGACTTGCCAGCCCTATTGAGTGCCAACTGTTAGCCACCACTTGATGTCGCCATAGGAGTTGGAGTCTATGCCAACCGTCTACCCATAGTGTTGTGGCCACTGCATTGCTTGCCATTGCCACCTTCGCCACTGCCATTCGCAGCCGTCCCCACTTGCACCCCCGCCCTGCTTGACATGCCACTTGGGGCATCTTCCTACCCACCTCCGCTGACTCCTTCCCTTCCCTTCTCATCCTCCTTCTATCCCCTCCTTCTCCTCTACCCCGCCTCCTTTGGCCCTCCATCCCACCCCCCTCTAGGCCCCCCATCTCTATAAACCACAAGTCCCCCAACCCTCCATTCCCCCTTAGTTCCCACCCTCTGTTTTCCCTTCTTAACCCCCTTTCTCGCCCCTCCAGCAATCCCCCCCTTCCCGTACACACACACACACACTACCTCTCCCCCATGCCTTGTTACCCCCTCCTACCCCTTGTTCCACCCCTTGTGGACCCACCATGGAAAAAAAAGAAATGAAACCCAAATAAAAACAAAACACTCTACCCATACCTGCAGCTCCCATTGCCACGCAAGCTTGTGCTTGCTCCACCTTCTTTCTTCATTATTGCACACTATTCATATGTGAGCCATGGATAATTTCTTGCATTTCTTTTATATGCTATGGGTTGTGTGCAAAACTTTGTGTACGTGTGTGTGGAATTTTCTTATTGTTGTTCGCACGCAAGGACGCACATGGGGTCTCATCCATGCCGTGGAGCTACTGCTATTCATGATAGCATAGTGACTTGGAGTACATGTCTCCTCGCCAATTAATAAAAACATGCTTTTCAAAAATCAACCATTAATTTGTTGAAAGCCTTGAAAAAATAAAATTTTAAAAAGTATAAAAATTACAAAAAAAAGAGAAAAATAAAAATAATATAAAATAGCTAAAATTTTAAGGCAAAGAATACAAATTAAAAATTGACTTTTTCCCATAATCTATATTTTTATAAAAAGAAAAAAACTATAAATTACATTAAAAATCCTTAAAAAGTAGAAAAAATGTAAAAAATAGCTTAAAATATAAAAAATCCACAAAAATTCCATTCAAAATTCTAAACCTTTTATTATTGTTTACTTCTCCAATTGGTTCATTTTAATCCCAAAAATAAAATAAAATGAAATCATAAAAATACAAAAATAAATTACAAAAATATATATATTTTGTATTTTTATATTTTTTCTTATGCTATAAAATTTTAAAGTGGCTAGATTGTATTTTAATTTATTTCATGGATGTGGCTATTACTTTTTAGTCTACGCATTCAAATTAGGGTGCATATGCACGCCCTACATGCTTTTTTTTTTCATGCATGACAAACCACATTTAAAGTCAAAAAACTCATCACTTTCATTAAGAGAATTCAGTCTTCAAATAATGAGCCTGACGAGTTTGCCAATTTCTAAAATGAACCTATCTTATTACATTTTTCATGTGTATCCATGCCCAATGCACCATTAAAATAAAATAAAATAAATCCATAGTTCACATTGCATGTGCTTCATGTGCTATACTACATACATATTTTTTATTTGTCATAAAAGAAACCAATAATTGCTCATGCACATGCTGGTCAAAATGCACTGCCCACAAAATAATTTTTAAGAATGAATTTTCATTTAGAGATCCTTTGAATTGGGTACGAAGTTCAGGTTACGTTTAATGTACCATGTACACTTATTATATTTAAAAGGAATTATCATTTTTCTTTCTAAGATTTATCACTTAATAAATTATTTACCATTTGGTAATATATTTCAAAAAATCTACTGAAAATTAAAACTAAATCTACTTCTCACTGCTCACTAATTCCATGAATGCGCTACATGGGAGTGTGGGTGGCATAGTCTAGTAGTCAATCATTATTTACATGATCAGCTTTGTCTTGGTTCAGTAGTGTCCAGGAGTTGTGGTTTGTTTGGTTTTTGGTATTTTGTTGGTCCTAATGTTGTAGTTACATGTTTTGTTTTTTTTTACTGTTCGATATGGGGATCAAGATGCTTATGTGTCGCATCTCATGAAGCTTTTGGTTGCATGAGCAGGTAGGTCATGTCAAAATTTTTGTAGGATATGGTTTGCTTGGGGTGTTCGCTGGTGGTCCTACATACGAGTTGATAGTTTGTCGATCTCTTATCTATTAACACAATATTAACAAGTTTGGGAATCTCCCAATTCCCATTTTTTGAATACTAAAAAGGTGGCACACGGATAACATGTCCATAAGTTTCTCAAAACCATATGATGTGACCTATCATATCGGAAAGCACTTGAAAAATGGAATCTAATGAGCTATAGAGCGCTCGATTTGGAGTTATAGTGTTCAAGTTATGAAAAATCCAAAGATTTGACCATGTGTCCCAAACTTATGGGAAATTTCCATATTCCCCAATATGGTGTTTATTTTTGTTCTATTGTTTTGTAGCACTCTTTTTGTTTGTATGTGATGTATGTCTTGTTATCATCTGAATGGCACCTCAACCCATCTAATATGTTTCTTTGGTCTATAGATACTATTCTCCACTATTGAAATGGGACCTTATTATTAAGGCCGACCTTTCTAATTTTGTGGCTCTTTCATCGCCACTAATTCCGGATGATCTTGATCTATGTGATGAGTTCTTATCCTCTTGTAACAAGCGGGCTAGTTTTGTCCAAGAAGATACCACTGTTATGATGACACCTAGAGGCTTGGGAAAAGCTTTATCTCTTCCTTACCATGGATAGGTTTTCTAGCAATCCATCAGCTCTTAGCTAATGAGGATGTTATCAGGGTGTAACAGAAATAAACACGTACCATCCTAGATCATAAGAAAGTTCTTACCACCTCAAGTGTCTCGGTAGCAATAGTCTGTAATCCATTTTGGAAGTTGTTGTGTCAATTTCTTCAGGATAGGTTTATGCCTACTAAGACTCTATCCAATTACTTATCTAAGGAGTTGTTCATTGTATCAAGAATGGTGCTTAAAAGCATGGTCATTGACTAGAGTTCATATCTTTGTACAAAAATGGATCAACATTTTATTAAGGTCACTAGGGGTAGTGTGACTAATGTCACCTATGGGTTGTATTTGTACACTGCCCCTGACAAGGAAATTTCACTACCTTTTGAAAACGTTCTAGTGGTTCATTCTTCTCCTCTAGAAGATCATGAACCCATCTCTGAAGATAATAATTATCATTTTCCTTTGGTATTCCAAAGAAAGCGCTTAAAGCATGTGGCTGAAATTGTTTCAGTTTTAGTTCCTCTAGTGTCAGTCCCTACTAAATCATGAAGTGCTCTTCCTGTATGCCTTATATCTACAAATTTGTTTGGGTAGACATAGATGGTAATATAGAAACATCAATTCCTTCTCTACACTGCCTAGTAGCAAGAGATTCCATTTCTTTCTTGTGTAAGGATATTCAAAGCTCCATCACAATATTAGTTACTGCTTGTATTCAGTAGTTATATTCTTCTTTTTATGAGAAAATGCAACAGTCCAAGGAGCTACGCAAGGACACTATAGAGCTTGCCTCTACTAAAGAAAACTTAGATGATCTACTCAAAAAAATGGAGTAGCATATTAAATTGTTAGATGTCTAAAAAGTGGTTGCCTTTTAAATGTCCCAAGCAAGGCTTTATGCCAATTAAGGAAGATTTGGGCATGACACCATGCACTGCTAGTTGACAAGATGGTTGTTGTACTAGCAACCTTACACTTAGCCATATTATCTAGGAGTTAGGTATCCATACTTCGAAAGGTGAGCCCCTTTGCCTCTCCCTACATCTAACAATTCAAAGCTAGCTGCCCTGAGGATAGACATCAACCCAAGAAGAATCCCTAGACCACCGAGACCTATCATGACCCATCCACTAAGTGATGCTCAAGTGCACTTTGTGGAGGAACCACTGGAGCAAGATTCTTACTTGAACCCTTATGTCTCTTATGACAAAGAGGGTAATCCCATATTGATGGACTATAGACCTATGTTGATCATGTCCTTAGGCAAAGGAATAGGTAGAGGCCTAGGAAGAGCTCAAAACTAGGAGCCCATAGCACGTTGGATATGTGGTCATTCAGGGCATATCTTATCCTGCTACCCTAAAAAGGAGCAAGCAAATAGAGAGAAGACTGGCTTGAGATTCCCTGAATGTAGAGCCACACACCTATTCATTGATTGCCCTAGGTAGAAACCCTTCACTAGCTCGACAATCATACCATCTATGCTGGGACTCTTTTGTGTCGAGTCACCAGACAAGAATGCCATACCTATCCCCATAAATGGTCATGATACAAGCTCAAACAAAGTAGACCAATATCTTATCACTTGGACCTAGGAACTTGGATGCATCCTCTGTATAGGGAACAAGGGTTGATGATGAAGGAAAAAGAGGACAAGCTCAAACAAAGTAGACCAGTATCTCATCACTTGGACCTAGGAACCTGGATGCATCCTCTATAGGGAACAAGGGTTGATGATGAAGGAAAAAGAGGATAGAGGAAAAAATAACGCTCAAGACTGAGAGTGAGACTATGTTAACCAAGGGAAAACATATCAGTGATGCTGAAGCATATACATTTTCTCCTAAGACAAGAGAGAAGAAAAGCAATAAGGTTGGAGAGTACCCTAACCTCAACTAGTAGTTGAGGGCTATAGACAAGATCAAGGAATGGATAAAAGAAGTGCAAGCTTACCTTCAAGACGTTGAACCTATCATTGAGGACGAGATTAACAAACTCTCAACCGTGAGTCCACCAATATCTCCCACATATCTAAGAGTAGGAGAGACAACATCACCATGTGAGCAACTGCATGGGTAGAATGAGGGGGGCATGACTAGGGAAATGGTTCAACAGCATTGACAGGGAGCCCACGAAGCTAAGGAGGGAAAGACAGATGGCAAATTGCTAACTGACGAAGGAAATTCGGTATGGCAGCCTCTATACTATGCCAAACTCCCTTCTGCCACAAAGTGAATGAGGTAAGGGCGCCACCTAGTCATGGAAGAGTAGACTATGACGCTATGCAAGAGGGAGAGGAATTTGTGAGGGAGAAGAGAGGAAAACTGAGAGAGAGAGAGAGAGAGAGAGAGAGAGAGAGAGAGAGAGAGAGAGAGAGAGAGAGAGAGAGAACTACAAAAAATGGATGAATCAATAAAACTTAAGAGGGCACAAGAGATGGAGAACCCTCAAGACATAACCAATATACACAATATGGATACCAATAGCATGGGCTTATTACACTGTAGAGCATGCATAAGCTATAGTAAGGGAATGAACTGCATAAGCTCATGAGAGAGAATGGGGAAGGCTCAATAGGGCTGAAGAAGGCCTCTTGGCTCTCTCTTTTCTTTCCCAAATTACAAAGGAGAAGGCCTCTTTATACAGGCCTTGAGGGTGTTTAGGGAGGAGGTTAAGATAGAATATGAATTAACACCACCAAAGCTGCATTAAGGCGGTTCCACCAATGTGGAAGCTCCATCTAGATGTTTTGTTGACCAATTTTGTACTTAATCAAGTTCCATCATAGGTGAGTTGTCTCCATTCTCCCCCCCATAGCTTGAGTCCAAGATCTCTCCTATAAAAAAATATAGAGAATCTTCATAAAATAAGATCATATCTAGCAATAATGGTGAGAGAATAGTGAGAATTCATACATTACTACTACAATTAAGGATGATTTGAGGGTGATTTAGGAGGGGAATTCTAATGGTTTATTAGCTTGAGAGAGAGAAGAAGAGAGGGGAAAGGGTTGGGAGTCTAATGAATGATGTTTTATGGAAGTGTTAGCTGTGGGGAAGAAAGTGTGGGTGTGTATAAAACTGGAAAGTGGTCTCCACTGTAGTTGGAAAAATTTGGCTTCCACCATTTTGGCCATATCTTTCAACTCGTAGCTCCAAAAAAATTATAAAAAAATACCATCCAAAACTTGGCTCACGCGCTACAACTTTCATGGGAAAAGTTTTTTTGGATCGGAGTGGAAGTATTTTTTAAAAATCTTACAAAATCATGTGCCTAATTTTTCTTCCACTAATGCTTCCAAGAAGGGTCCCATTTGTTTGAATTATCATAAGGCTCCAAAGCCATGACATTATGAGCCTCACATGCCCTTTGGATGGCTCCAAATCCATTTCATGTCTTTTCTTTTCACATCACACATTTTTCATTCACCTTCCTCCATTGATCTTTACTCTTCACCCCCCTTTGGTAAACTGGTCCATGAAATATTTCCATCCAGTGATTTCTTGGATTTTCCAAGAGGTTGTTCCCACCCTCTTCTTTATTTCAAACCTCCAAATGTATAAAAAATCAACAAAGTGTAAGACAAATATTTTTTTGTGATTTTCTTGGATCACTAACTACACTAGTAACAACTCTTGTGACATGGTCATTGGGAGAATTGTTGAAGCAAAACTCCATACTTTGGTAAGAATTGAAGTGATGGGTAGAATGCAGTAATGAACATAAATCACAAGACTCTCCAAACCACAATGCCGTAAGGCACATACCAAGCCTTATTCAAAGAACCTCTAGTGGAATATCCAAGCAGTTCAAGTGGGATACCTAAGAACATGTCTTATGTGATTGTTCCCTTAAATCCATTTAGCCTTTAAGTTGATACACTTCAATTCTAGCCTATATGATGTAGATAGGCATGCCATCTTTAAGTTGATACACTTCAATTCTAGCCTATATGATTTAGATAGGCATGCCATCTTCTATGCCCCAACCTTAGTCCCCCCTTGATGAAGCTAAAGTAGCACATATTATTGCAACAAGTTGTTAGTGCACAACAACCTTCAAGAGCGGCTCGACTTTAAGCCCACCTAGATCCAATATCTGGTGTGGTAAGTATCATGATTATGGACATGTGGCTACTACGTGTCATAAACCTTTAATATTAATACTTGACCCCATCCACCATTTTGAACTTTTTGCCTTAAGATAGGGCATTTGGATGCAAATTGTTGGCATAAGATAGGCCAATAGCAACATTAGCTCGTTCAATGCAAACAAATTATAATTATATGGATTGCAATAACATGAATTATGAAATTAGACCACCCAATTGGCCTTTTAAGCCACATGGATTACCAACCCAAGGTAGACCTCCAATATCTCGAAATAATTATAATAGTGATGGCAATCGAGGGAGAAATTCTCATTTTAGGAGAAGTAATGGTAATTTTCACAATATCATGGGGCAAAGTGGACAGCAAAGGCCTAGAGGATCAATAATTTGTTATCGATGCCAATAGAAAGGTCTATAGCTACGTACTATCCAAATGCCCACAAAAATCAAGACTATACTTCTCTTTGTAGGAGGTGTAGTGGTGAGGGACATTATGAAGACAATTGTCCCAAGAAAATGAGGACAAGACTATTGACAAAGGTAAATAAGTCTCTAATAACCCTTTGAATTCTTTGCAAATTTATTTGAAGTAGAAATAGAAAGGCAGGAGATTGGAGCTAAGTCCAAACTCATACCCTGCATGGTGTGACATTTAAGGCTCACCCCATGATTGGTGTTGTTACTAGGGCATAAAAGCAGCAACAAAAGGAGTAAGGTCTAGATGAAGAGAGATCACAAATAAAAGGAGTAGTGAAGAATAAGTCTAAGGATGTAGATCTTAACATGGAGCTATCTGTGTCGGATTCTCCTGAACATTCCTTTGACCACCCATTATTACGTGTGCCTTTAGAAAATCCTAAAATTCAAGTGGGGGTAGCTCCTTCTCATGAAAGAATGGTCCCTTCAAAGGAAGGGACCAAAGAGCAAGCATAAGTAGTGAACAAGGCTTATGATCTTTGGGATACATTAGAGGAAATATCTTTGACCATTAGCCTTAGGCAGTTGCTAGAAATAATGCCTATATGCCAAAGGAAACTTTATCATAAATTAGTTTGGCATAGTAGAAAAACAATCGAGACTAACACTTCTAAAGTAAGCATAAAAGCATACAAAATGAAAACAACTAGGGAAGTAGAAATAGTAGGTTTATTTGTGGATCAAGGAGCTCCAACTATAGACACTACTATTAATGATCACTTGTTGAATAAAGTGCAGTTGGATGGTGGCTTAGCACAATCAATTTGATGACAGAACAAACAATGCAAGAATCAAGGTTGAAGAATCTAGAACCTACCCATATAGTTTTAATGTCTGCCTATTTAGAGGAAAGTGACTCATTTGGAGTTAGTCCAAAATGTGAAATCTATAGTAGTTGGATTAGAATTTCATGTGAACTATTTGATAGTCTACTCATCTACAAATATCTCTTCAAATTATGTATTGTTGGGATGGCCTTGGTTATAGCAAGCAAGATGCACTCAAGATTGGTACAAAGGTTCAATTGTAATTGATGCCAGGAGGCATATTCCACGATGGATTCCGTGAGGTTTTACGATGGATTCCCTAAACTTTTATTATCCGGGCTCATACACAAAGTGGATTCTTTGTGCGAGAAGTTGATGGGGATGCCTATCCTTTTCGGGCATTTTGTTAATTTTATGTGTACATGGGTGATTCCATAGCGGGTGATTCCACAAAATACATATTTAATTAATAAATGTTTATGAGCTTAGCATGCGTGCTCATGATAAATTAAGGTTAGGATTGATTTCTAACCAATTTATTTATGTAGCTGAAGACTGCTAGGTATTCACCTTTGTCGGTTTAATTGTATTATTTTACTAACGATTGTGAATGCTTTAGTTGATGTGTAGAGATAGCAGTGGTGGCAGTGGAAAGCATTGGAGAATAGCGTGTATCCAAAGTTATCGTCAATATTTTGATGGGTGCATACCTTAGGCATGGTGCCTATATTTTGTCACGCTTATTTATCAAGGTGTTTGATATTTATTTATTATTTTTGTATGCGCATGGGCGCACGATTTAGATATTTATATTTGGACATTGTAATTGGGTACCCCTGACTTTTTGTCTTTATTTCTATTTGGCACAAAAGCAAACTCAAAAGCTAAAGCGTGCTATTTTGTAATTTGGGCTATTATTTGAGCTTGAAGATGATTAATACATAAAATACATGCTTTGTGGAGCGGTCACACAAGGCATGGGGGGAGATTGCACCCAATTGGTCTCTTGTTCATGTCGTGCAAGCTTTCTACATTGATTTGTGTGCAAAAAGTAGAGTTCTTTTGTTCTTGGGGACCTTTTGATGCTCACTACGCGTGCTTACGACATCCGATCTGTGCACCAGTGGTATCAGAGTGAAGCTGAGATCGAGAGCTTCCAATCGATACCATCTTGTGCGAAGGCAAAGCTCCTGGAACGATCGAGCTCAACAATCAGTTTCATCTCGAATGGTCAATATGGGTGACTTCCTGGCAGTCAAGAACCCCTATCTGCATCCTCTGATCGTGAAGGACCGGCTTGAGGAGGTGGAGGACCACTTGTACATCTCCTTCTTCAAGTCGTTTTGAACCAGACTGAGAGTAAGCTTCCATATCTAAAAGCTTAAAAGCTTTAAGTAAAAGCTTAAGTAAGCTTAGTAATAAGTTTTAAAGAAGCTTATTAAAGCTTCAAATTACAAATTTCACGACGGGCGGCAACGGCATCTTGATGTCAGAATGGGTGCAAAAAACGGCCCCCCCTCCCAAAATCGAAAATCGACACTGATCAGTTTATTTCCTAAAGCCTAAGTCACTTAAGCTTTTTAAAAAAAGCTTAATCACTCAAGTTCACCAAGTTCTCTTACTCCTGCAAGTTCTGTAAGTCATAGAGGTTCAAAATAGACTTATCCAACTATTCCCATAAAGATTGTTCACATGCAAAAGCACAGAATCACGGTATTGCTCTCTGAAGACCCTGTTCCTATTTGTAGACTTGCTGAACCAATTTCAGCAAACGCAAAAGGTCATACGTAGTTTCTACAAAGACAACGAACACTGCAACTGCAAAAGACAAAGACCATAAAAGCCAAACAAAATATATAAGCCTTGTATACCAGACTTTGAGCTACGCTCATCCCGCTAATCAGATTTCGAGAGTGTGAGGTCTTTTGGATTTTACAGGATGACGAACAAAATATGGACGATTTAATAGCTGAAGGTGATTTACCCACACCAACGATGAAACAAAAGTTGGATTTGATTATGATGCAGCTTGATGAAGAACGAAGAGCCCGACAAGCTTTGCAAGTTCAATTAGCCAATTTACAACGAACTACCACCGACAAAGATGGACCACAACCCGAAGATCTTATACGATGTACCATCGATGCGACGCTCGAAACTCAATCCATCCACAAAGAAACAAAGATAAGTAAAAGAAACTTCAAATTTCGTACTTTCAATGGATCTCGAGATGGAAAGACTGTACTTGCATTTATCAGTCAGTTTGATGATTACTTTCATGAAGAGACATATGCTGAGAAAGACAAAATTAAATGTGTCACTAACCATTTAGTCGATCGAGCATCTCTATGGTGGAATGTGGTTCGCAAGAGCATTGATTGTCCCACTACCTGGGAGAGTTTCCAAAAGAAGTTTTTGCAGAATTTCCTTCCTCCTCAATTCCATGAAAAAGCCATAAAGCAATGGGATCTTCTTCAGCAAAGAGAATATGAATCTATTTCCCAATACATTGAACGTTTTTGGAATGCCCTACTGCAACTACGCATGCTCGAAGATGTACCTGAAGCGACTCACAAACGCAAGTTTATGTCTGTCATACTTGGACATTACTATGCTGAAGTCAATATGTTCAAGCCTACAACCCTTGAAGATGCAATTTCCTTGGCTCATGACACTGAAGACAAGATTCGCGGAAGAGACAAGCGTCCACAACAATTTCAAACTAATGGTAACTATGGTTTCAAGCAATTCAATTCAAATTTCCAAAGATTTAATCAAAGTTGTTTTCTTCCATCTTCATTCCGTAAGTCTTGGACACGACCACGTGCTTTGCCATCAAATACCAATCCAAACCCTAAGCCATCCTCATAGCCAAATCCCAATATTCCTAGACTTCCTGCCATTACCAACAATGTATCTAAAGCCAAATCCATAGTTTGTTACAAATTCCATCAACCTGGACATCTAGCAGCCAATTGTCAATCAAAAAAGCCATCTATCCATATCAATTATCTTGGCGCAATGGAAGAAGAAGAACGTGAGGAAATGACTGACTTTACGGAAGATGATGACGACATTGGCACTACTTCGGATATTTTGCTAGGTATACCAACTGCATATTCTTTGTTGACAATGAAATGTTTAGTGCATGGTAAAGAAAATATTATTTTACATGATGATGGTAGCACACATGATTTTATTTATGCAAAGTTAGTGAAAGAATTGAATTTACAAACTATTTCTACACATTATCGCATTAAAGCACATTCCTAGGCACAAGATATAATGGAACACAAAAGGTGCATAACTTAGAAATTAAAATTGGTGAATATACTGAACGAAGGAATTTCCTAGTTGTACATTTGCAGTCTAGTGATATTATTTTGGGAATGCCTTGGCGTCATCAGTATAATCCTGACATAGATTATTCTATGCATTCAATTAAAATTTATTTTCAAGGAAAACAAATCATAGTGCATGCTATGCACATTTCTAATAATTTTTCACTGCTTACTCATACTCAGGCTAAACGTGCATTACGTAAAAGTAGCAAATCTTATTTAATTTGGGTGAATGAACTTCAAGCTAAAGAAAAACATATGCATCCTAGGCATAAACAATTTCTTGCTCAATTTAAAGATTGTTTTGCTGATGATTTACCACCTGGACTACCACCGTCATGTTCTGAAGATCACAAAATAGATTTAAGTCTTGGTACACAACCACCATGTAAAGCACCATATAGGCATAACCAAATTGAACAAAAAGAAATTTAAAACCAAGTAGAAGAATTGCTTAATCGAGGATTAATTAGACCTAGTAGTTCTCCATTTGGTGCACCTGTTTTACTAGTAAAGAATAATAATAATACTTATCGCATGTGCATTGATTATCGTACCCTGAATAAAATTACAGTTAAGAATAGATATCCAATTCCTAGGGTAGATGATCTTATGGATAAACTACAAGGTTCTACCATATTCAGTAAGATAGATCTTAAATCTGGTTATTATCAAGTGAGATTGGATAAATCTGATATATTCAAAACTGCATTTAGAACACAATTTGGACACTATGAATTTCTATTGATGCCTTTTGGTTTACCTAATGCACCTGCTACATTTAGTCGAATGATGAATTGTGTTATAGTATTCTTTGATGATATCTTGGTATTCAGTAAAAATGAGAATGAGCATTATGAACATCTGTCTTTAGTTTTCAAGTTGTTAAAAGATAATCAATTGTATGCTAATCTAGAAAAGAGTGAATTCTTTCAAACAAAAATTGAATATCTAGGTCACATTGTTTCATCAGAAGGTATTAACGTTGACCCTAAAAAGATAGAAGCAATTTTAAATTGGCCCATACCCAAAAATGTGCATGAGTTACGTTCTTTTCTAGGTCTTGCTAGTTTTTACAAAAAGTTTGTAAGAAATTTTTCATTACTTGCCTTGCCTTTGACTAAACTTTTAAAGAAGAGTATTGTGTATAATAGGACTAATAATCAACAAAAATCTTTTGATTTATTGAAACATGCATTAACCCATGCTCCTGTATTACAACTACCTGATTTCAATAGACCATTCTTTTTAGTAGTTACTGATGCTAGTGGATTTGGAATAGGAGCCGTCCTTATGCAAGATAACCATCCCATAGCCTATTATAGCTGTAAACTGAAACCATCTGAACTTAAATATTCTACATATGATAAAGAATTGCTAGCTATAGTACAAGTCTTACGTCAATGGAAACATTACTTAATGGGTTCTGAATTTATGATTAAAACTTACCAACAAAGAATTAGACATCTTCTTAGTCAACCCCAAATATCTGACTGACATATTAAATGGGTAGCTTTCATTCAAAGTTTTCATCCCCTTATACAATATCAACCAGGAAAAGAGAATGTTGTAGCCGACGCTTTAAGTAGAAGACCGACAATTCATAATATTTATGTGATATCATTTGATTTCCTTATCCCTATGAAAGATACTTATCATCAGGATATTGCTTTTCAAGCTGATTGGAATAAATTAGTTGCAAATAATTGGATTCCTATTGATTCACTGTCTTACAATAATGGATTCATGTTTTATGAAAAAGAGATTATGTGTGATAGTTCCATTTAGATCTTTTGTTTTGCATGAGATTCATTGTCCTCCATATCAAGGTCATAGAGGTATTATATCAACTTTGCGTACATTGACTAAAGATTTTTATTGGCCACATATGGACACTGATGTATCTAACTTTGTATCTGAATGTTTAGTTTGTCAATGAGTTAAAAGACACCATGGTAATCAATATGGTTTACTAATGCCATTATCTATTCCATCACGACCATGGGAACAGATTTCTATGGATTTTATTACTGGTGTACCTAACACTAAAGCTAACCATGATATGATTTTGACTATTGTAGACAGGTTTAGCAAACAAGCATATTTCATTCCATGCAAGAAAACTCTAACTGCATCTCAAGCAGCTCAATTGTTTTTAAAAACTGTGTTTACTAATCATGGTTTACCAAAAGTTATTATTTTTTATCGTGATTCTAGATTTTGTAATAATTTTTGGATTACTTTGTTTGCTAACTTAGGAACAAAGATTGATTTTTCATCTGCATTTCATCTTGAAACTAATGGACAAACAGAAGCTACTAACAGTACTATTTTAGATCTTTTACGTGCTTACACTATTTCAAAACCACATACATGGGACACATATTTACATTTACTTCAGTTTGCATATAACAATACACCACACACAGCTACAAAGAAAGCACCATTTGAAGTTATTTATGGTTATAGATTGCCTACACCTGTTGCATCATTATCAAATAAAATTCAGACTGCTGATGATATTGCTAACATGCACGCTACTATTTTTGATGAAGTTAAAGATATGATTGCCAAAGCCCAGCAATCATATACAAAGCAAGCAAATAAGAAAAGACAGGCTATGAATTTTAAAGTTGATGATTATATTTGGTTACGAATAGAAAAACGTAGATTACAAAGTGTAGATAAACACCCAGTTGTGAAATTAGCACCTAGATTCTATGGACCATTCAAGATCATACACAAAATCAATGACAATGCATTTAAACTAGAACTCCCACAACATTGGAAAATTCACAACACCTTTCATATTAGTTATTACGACCTTTTAGAGGCCAATTACCTGTACACCTTGTCTATGAAAACCCACCTTTGCTAGATAAAGAGACTGAAATCCTTGAGCTTGAAGCTATTATAGATACTAACTTTATGACCACTAGAACTGGCCGTAGATATTCTAGATATTTGGTCAAGTTTAAAAACCATCCTGTTGAAGAGGCCCAATGGATGCACGCTAGAGACTTAAATGCTTTCCCCACTTTGTTAGCTTCACATTGAGCTAATAGCAATTGAGGACAATTGCTATCCCACCCCGAGGTATGATGCTAGGAGGCATATTCCATGGTGGATTCCGTGAGGTTTTACGGTGGATTCCGTAAACTTTTATTATCGGGGCTCATATACAAAGTGGATTCTTTGTGCGAGAAGTCGATGGGGACGCCTATCCTTTTCGGGCGTTTTGTTAATTTTATGTGTATATGGGTGATGCCATAGCGGGTGATTCCACAAAATACATATTTAATTAATAAATTTTTATGAGTCTAGACTGGGCACTCGTGATAAATTAAGGTTAGGATTGATTTCTAACCAATTTATTTATGTAGCTGAAGACTGATAGGTATTCACTTTTGTCGGTTTAATTGTATTATTTTACTAACGATTGTGAATGCTTCAGTTGATGTGTAGAGATAGCAGCGGTGGCAGTGGAAAGCATTGGAGGATAGCGTGTATCAAAAGTTATCGTCAATACTTTGATGGGGGCATACCTTAGGCATGGCGCCTATATTTTGTCGCGTCTATTTATCAAGGTGTTTGATATTTATTTATTATTTTTGTATGCGCATGGGCCCACAATTTAGATATTTTTATTTGGACATTATATTTGGGTACGCCTGACTTCTTGGGCTCCCATTAGCTTTATTTCTATTTGGCACAAAAGCAAACTCAAAAGCTAAAGCATGCTATTTTGTAATTTGGGCTATTATTTGAGCTTGAAGATGATTAATACATAAAATACATGCTTTGTGGAGCGGTCACACAAGGCATGGGGGGAGATTGCACCCAATTGGTCTCTTGTTCATGTCGTGCAAGCTTTCTATATTGATTTGTGTGCAAAAAGTAGAGTTCTTTTGTTCTTGCAGACCTTCTGACGCTCACTACGCATGCTTACAGCATCTGATCTATGCACCAGTAATTTGTTCTTGAAATGATAGGGTTAAAATACAAGTTATCTCAAAAGGATTTTTGAAGGAGTCAGGAGATGAAGTGGTTAGTAAAATGGATGAGAAATTCAATAGTAAGTTATATGATTCAGAAATAGAGAGGATTGATAATGAAGGGCCTTATGCCTAGTTATTTAAAACATTGCAACTAGCAAGAGTAAAAAAAGTAGAGGTAAATATGATAAATTAGCCTCACAAGGTAGAACAAGTGGGTATTGGTGAATACGCTATAACGTTTTCTTCTGATAATGATTCTGATAGTGATATTACCCACGGTTATCCACATCAAAAGATACAACCCTAGATTGCTTAATGCTTTCTGTTAGGAAATATAAATACCTTGATGACTCGATTGAAACACATTTCAGATTATGTATGGATAAGGAAGAAAATGATCAAGAGGATGCAATTTTTATGTATAGTAGGTCAAAAAAAAATTTACTAAAAATTTAGAAGAGGAGATGCATGAGGTAATGACATCTAATGTAGATGAAATCTTAATAATCTCTTTGGAAAATATGGAAGAACTTGAAACTACTGAGAATAATAATGACAAGCTAAAGAGTAGGTCTTTGCTGCTTTTCCTTATTATGACATAGATGTTTTACCCTTTGGATTTGAACAATTGCTAGATATAGCTAAAAGGACTTAGTATCATCAGTTTTGGAAAGGAAGGAAAGAGAAAGGAGAAACAAGGATAGTTGTAAACCTTTACAACACCCAATATTACATGATGATAGGAATGACCCATCTCCAATCGTAAATAGATTTGCACAAACTTTTAATGAATATCATGTAACTATGATAGGATTATCAGAGAATTGAACAAGGCATTATAATAGAACATGAGACAACAGTGATTGTTGTGAATGAAGTGATGAAGAAAATTGTTGAGTTACAAAAAGACAAGTTAGAATTCCAATTGAGGGAAATGTGATATTTGAAAGAAATTTCACTTTTAGAGTGGTATTTAGAAGAAGAGAGATCTAAATTAAATAGTGGGGTGCTACAGATGAAACATGCCTTACCCACAAATAAGGAGTACTAGGTTGGACATGCACAACCTGATATATTTTGGAAAGAAGATAAATCTATATACACTCTTGATATAGACACTTGAGTGAAAAACCCTACTAGCATTCCTTGGTTGTATCATTTCATTAAGCGTTTTAATGGAAATGCTTGTTATTCTAAGGGACCACTAGTTGGTTTTCAACAAACCCAATGGAAACTAGCTAAGATCCACATGCAAAATATGCAAGAGGTGGTGTTGCCTCATCTGAAAGAAAGAGAGATGGATTTTACTATCTGTGGCGATGGGGTGAAACCACAACTTAAATGGTCTGAAACCATGACACCTAAGGATTTAATAATAAACGAGTCATTCATTATTTAGGCTGTTGGATTCAAGGCAAGGAAGATGATGATATGCATTCATTAATTCTAAAGATTAAATGTAACCAATGGTCATGGAGTTTAAATGATCAATAATGTTTAGAAAAGCATAATAGAATCTTATGCCAGTATTGTCGAATGTTACATGCTCAATCTCCATGCGATCTAGAGCAAACTCTTTGCATAATTGGTTCTATAAAATTCTCATTTATAGTGAAGTCTAGCAAGAATTTAAAAGCTACTAATGGCTGTTGAAGTAAAAATCGCGGGAGATATATTGGAAATCCTTTCTTGAGGTGGTAAGTGTTTATAACATAGAAGTTGATGGTGATACTCAGGATAACCTTGCTGTAAAAGCTCACATGGATATTATCAAATATCTTGAACAAACCATGATGGCCCATTAAAGGTGAAGAGTGCATCTCTTGCAAAATATGTCTTTGAAAGATGAATGAGGATTCAAATAGACTTATCCATGATACTAAAGAAGACCATTGTGCCACTTATAAATTGGATTCTCTTCTCTTTTCTCTTGCTGAAATTCCTTTATTATTTTGGATACTTGCTCATCAAGTAAGTACTCTTCTTGAATGTCATGGATCCAATCTTTATGCATGGTGGAAATGGTAGAAATGGAACACGCCCATATTATTGACAAGGCATCCGCTACCACGTTACCTTTTTCCTCTGGAAAATTACTACATGTATATAACCCTTTTCTATTCAATCTATAAATATGTAAAAAATGTATAGAACTATTATTTTAAGAATACCTTATTTTGAATCCATGTGATACACACATATATTCATGAGTAACTTACCCTTTAACCATATATGATATCTCAAAGTCGTATCCTTGAAGAGTGGCCAACCATCTTTGTTGCTTGAGAGAAATTTGACTACAAAAGAAAGTATTTCAGCACATGATGATCACTTTTTACTTTGAAATGGTTGCCATAGATATAGTGAGGTCACTTTTTGATAGCATGCAATATTGCTAATATCTCTTCATTAACATGTAGTTGGCGCTCCTTGTTATCAAACTTTCGGCTGTCTTAAGATATTACTCCATGGTCTTGATATAAAACAACCCTTACTCCCATTTCACAAGCATTTGTACATATAATAAAATCCTTAGAGAAATCCAGACATTCAAGGCTAACTGTTGAAACTAAAAGATATTTTAGCTCATTAAAGCTTTTGTTGGCTATGAGTTCTAAAAGAAGCTTATTTTTTAAGCTTATCCATCAATGGAGCCATCACATGAGCATAAGTCTTGGTTAACCCCCTATAAAAAGAAGATAATCAAATGAATCCTCTCAAAGATGTCAAATTTGTAGGAGTAGGCCATTCTTTGACACATTTCACCTTGTTTGAATCCACTCTAATTCATTGATCTCCCACAATATGACCTAAGTATTCCACTTCACCTTCCATGAAAGAATACTTTGTCATCATGGCAAAGAGTATGTGTCTTCTTATGGTGTCAAAGACCTCTCGTACTACATGCCTCAAATGCTCTTCCTTTTGGACTTGCTATAGATAAGGATGTCACTGAAGAAAACGAGGATAGTTTTGAACAAGAAAGATTGCAATATTTTGTTTATCAGAGCTTAAAAAGTGATAGGTGCATTGAAAAGCCCAAATGGCAAAACCAAGAAGTGATATAATCCCCATTTAATTCTAAATGTTGTTTTGAACTTATCTCCTTCCTTCATTCGAATTTGATGGTAACCCAAACAAAGATCTATTTTGGTAAGTATATTTGCATCGTTAAGTTTATCCAAGAGATTGTCAATGTAGGGAATAGGATACCCATTCTTAACTATTGACTTGTTCAAATACCTATAATCAATACACATGCAAAATGATCCATCCTTCTTTTTGACCAAAAGCATGGGAGAGGCAAACAGCGAATTGACTTGGCTGAATTAAACCCATTTGCAGCAACTCTTTGACTTATCACTCCACCTCTTCCCTCTCAAACTTAGATTAGCAATAGTGAAGTTTGTTAATGGGCTTTGTGTTGGGCAACAAGTCAATACGATAGTTAATCTCTCATTTAGGAGACAAGGATGATGGTGGCTAAAACAAATTCTTATATTCCTCCAATAGCTCTTCTAATCTTTGGTCCCTTTTCCTTGGAGAAAAAGATAACTAATTTTGTGGCTAATCTTCATCTACTTTTGTAAATAAAAGTGTGAATATGCATGACTTGGCATTGATTTTCTTCCATAATTTCTTCATGGAGATTACCTCTATCTGTTTATGATCAATTCCCTTCAATTTTATGTGTTGCTCTTGCCAATTAAATTTCATTTGTATTTGTTCCAAACCCAAAGTAAATTTACTTAGAGTTTTCAGCCAATTACAACCAATAACAATATCAATAGGCCCCATATCCAAAGTAATCAAATCCTCTTGTATTATGCAAGAAGATGACAATTCAATAGAAGTACATGGACACCCTTCTTTACTAGAATCATAGTCACCATTTGCAGCTTGATCCATAAGGATGATTCCATATCAATGGATAGCAACTTCAACCTGCTCAAAGATTTGAGTCTATGTATTTTCTCCTTTTGCAACCTGTCCATGCATACTGTGAAATAGCACATAAGAAAGAATGAGAATCATTGGTGCCACCTAGATTGAATGGAAACCAGTCCATAGAATCATAAAATTCCTCATTGGTGACATCCTCTTCTTCATGCATTTCTTCCACATTAAATCCCTATCATCATGCAATAAATTACTCTCTTGTTCCTCTTCTTCTTCAACTTTCGTAGCTTGAGTAATCACCATGTTGATTTTGGAGTTTTTGGCCTTGCGCATTAGGTTGTGATCTTGGGACCACTTCCCCTCACATGTAAGGCACAACCCTTTGGCGTGCATTTTCCTAAGCTTGTCATGAGGAAAGAAGTTTTTGTTGGAACTACTTTGGGTGAGTTTTGGGGCACTTTCAATCCTTGAAATTTTTCCTTTTTCCTTAGCCATATTCTTAAAATTTCATCCCTATTTTGAATCATAATTTTCACCTTGTTTTAAGGGATAAACAATAGGAAAAGTTGGTACTTTGCTACAATTAGTGTTATGATTGTGCTAAAGCCCCTATTGTTTTTCTTGAAACTCTCTCTTAGTTGGCTAAAAACTTTTCCATAACATCTGGTAGGATGATTGGAGGAATTACTCCCCAAACTTCTTTGTTGAAAATTTCTAGCTTCTCTCTGGTATTTTTCAAAATATCTTTCAACTAACTAAATTGCTTCAGGTAAAGTTTTTGGTTGTTGAGCTCCCCCCTCTGATCATGACAATGCAGGGTCAAGGCCAATGATATACTTATTCAACTTTGTAAAATCTGAAATATACTCAATACACATAGAGAGATTCAAATAGGTATTTGAATAATCTCTAATGAACATCCCTCTTTGGGCCCATGCATTCTATCTTCTTTGAAATCTTTTCTTTTTCAAAGGGGAAACAAAAACATCAAGCATGGCTTGTTTGAACTCTTCCTATGTGGAAAAGTGTTAGCCAACCTTGCACATATTTTGCTTCCAAGTGTGAGCATAGCCTTTAAGGTGAAGAGCCACAACATTAAATTTTGCTTCATCACTTCGAGGATAAAGAGTGAAATATATCTCAAGTTTGTTTTTGAATTGATCCATATTTGAAGCTTGATAGCTCATTACATAGAGGGGCTACTAAGCTCCATTTTGGATCAAAAATCTTGTCAATATGATATCAAGAGCTCAAGATATTTTAGTTTTAGTGACATTGGGTACAATTGGATAGCATAACACGGTAGCACTGTTTGTCATTATTTCACCTAAAGCCTTCATTCCAAGTTGAAGTCTCTTTAAATTTGATATAATATCTCCACCTCATAAGCTTCCTATTGAGCTATAGAGCACTTGAATTGGTGCTATATTTGGGGAGAAATAAAGGATTTAATAAGTAGCTCACTATTACAACACTTTTTTTTTCAATGACTAGGAAGAAGAAGGACCCTATTTTAAAAGCAATGAATGACGATATTAGAGAGTTTCACAATGGTCAAAATTACACTTTTGTGAGGTTCAAAATCATGAGTAAGGAAATGAAGACATTAGTGTAAGAGCTGCCTACAGTATGCATCAAAGGATTGAAGATACTCATGAGCCACATGCAGTCAATGACTACTTATTACTATCCAAAGAGCTGGGACACATGAATGAAGGGATTTCTAAGGATTTGAAGAAATTTAAAGATGGATTGACACAAATCAAGGAAGGGTTGACACAAGGAGTGGCACAAATGAATAAGAGGATTATTAAATTGCAGTAAAGAAATAAATTTCTATTTGAAGAGCTTGTTTCAACCACCATAAGAAACATGGGTAGCAAACCACAAAGAGAATCCTGATCTATTGGTGACCCTCATATGGTCTCTCATAATGTCAATCTAGCCCACCTTAACAAGGAAATTACTCAGCACATTATGCCTATCTTTGAAAGAGGTGAGCCATCAAAAGTGAGAGGTAACTTTTCCTCATCACAAGCTCATGGAAATAATACTTCAAGACCTCAATTCAGTAGCCCTAAAGATAATCATAGACATGAAGATAAACAAGATGACATTAGGTTGGATGAAGATTATCATTGATGTGATCCTTTTTACAAATATTTCTACCATCAGCCCACTAGTGTACCTAAAGGGAATGCAATCAATAACCAAGCTCATGTGGATGGGAGGAATGATGGAAGAAGATCAAGTACGGAGCATATCTCAAATGGTTAGCCCTTGTTACTTGGTTCTGGAGAACCCTCCCTTTGATGACATTCTTGGAATAAGGATTCATGGAGACAACACTCTTATGGACAACCATATAGCAATTTGCAACCATCTTATAATGAGTATGAGTACAATGAAAAGATCAATAGCACATATAATAAGATCATTACTGTTGTATAGAAGTTCCCCACACTTTGTCTACTACCTGTAAATGCCCTATTTAGACTTGTAGGAGCTCCTTATGTAACAACAAATCCTTTAAACATATGTAGGGAACTAGAAAGGATTATTGGGAACCTATGGGGTTTAAGGTAGACTTGTAAAATAGTTGACACTTACTATGAAAACTTGTGAGACTTGTATGCACCTCTTCTGCTGTTTGTTTCAATGGAACTTCAAGCACTTGTAACTCTCTGAAAAGGACTGAGATACTATTATACCACTAAAAAACACTTCCAAAGAGGATGTAAATGTACCTAAACTTAAAATTTGATTGGGTTCTGAGTAAAGTTCTGTTGAGATATCGAACTCCACTCGTGATATGCCAGGGTGACCGTTGTGCATTTATGTCACCGACTTGTTAGCGATGCGGTTGGTACACCGCCCATGAATAATAGCTAGATGATAGCTATCCTTATCTACTCTAGTTCATAGCTCAGTTAGTATGCCACCTTAGTTAGTTGAGTTTGGTTTGAGACCCATATATAGGGTTCTTCTATTTCTCTGTACAAGTGTTCTTTTTTGGCTTACACAACTAAGAAGAGGAAATTTGTTTTCAACCTCCACCTTTGTGTGTATTCCCCCATTGTGTAAGTGAGAAAGCTACAAGTGAGACTCCTTCCTTCTCTCCCACAATCTTGACATGGTATCAGAGCCTGGTTCATGGTAAGGAGCTCAATAAAGCAAACCAAGTTTGTAGTGTTCTGATAAGAGGACCAATGTTGCTTTCATTTTTTGAGTTTGGGAGCAAGTCTCTGCAGCTAGCACAGCCAAAAAGTGAAAGAGTGCATTGTCTCAAATTGAGACGCCCTTCGTGGTGTAGCAAGAGGGCAGTATATGCTACGAACAAGGGCTTTAGCCCTTGGTTGCCCTGTTTTTTTTATTCAAGGCCATTTCGGGGCCTGTTTTGGAGGCAAAAGTTTTCCGCACGCACTCAGGAAAAGGCCCTATTTTTTGTTATGCGACCACTATTCTATAGGTCGGTGAAAAGTTACTATAGAAATTGCATCGTATGCCTGTGCACAGAGACATTGGGAGTTACAGAATCATCCTTGTTGCTTGTTGATGCAAAATCATCACTAGGAAGTGACTGTGTGATCAAACACTACTTTCGTCAGTTTTGCAGATTTGCCCTTGTGAGGTTGAAGCTGTGTTTTTTGCAGTGACAGAATTTTTTGCAGTGTTCTGTAATGGCATCTGATTCTCTTTCACAGATTGTCACTGAAAAGCTTGCCAAGAACAACTTCCAAGCATGGAAGTTTAGAATGATGAATTTCCTTATGGGAAAAGGATATTGGGAATTTGTTGCAAGAAATGAAGAAGAACCAGTTCTTCCTGATGTTCCCAATCAACAGCAAATGCAGGCATTTAAAGGATGGTATGCGAGAGCCTGAAAAGTTATGTACTGGCTATCTATTAGTATTTCAGACTCTATGATTGTGCATATTCAGGGTGCAAGTACGCCAAAGGAGGCATGGGATATTTTGTCAAAAATGTATAGCACAAATACGCAAGCTAGGAAAATGCAACTCAAGCAAGAGTTGCATAATGTGCAAAGAGAAAGTATGAGCATCAATGACTACCACATGAAGGTGAAGAAGATTGCAGATGCACTTGCTTCCATTGGGTTGCCAGTGAAAGATGATGATTTGGTTTATGTGACATTGAATGGTCTAGGAAATGATTATGCACAGTTTCGAACATCCATTTCTGTCCGTGAAAGATTTCCTGATTTTGAGGAGTTGATTGCTTTTTTAATTTCTAAGGAGCAGAGAAATGGTGGTGCATCTTCTTCAGGCGGAACTTCAAAAGAAGCTGTCTTCTACTCAAATGTTGGAAGAGGTAGAGGCAGAGGTAAAGGAGGCCGATCTGGAGGCTGTGGTAGAAATCAGAATATGCAGCAAACTCAAGAAAACCAGTCCTATGGAGGAGGACGTGGTAACTCTAGAGGCAGGGGGAGCCAAAGAGGTCATGGTGAATGGCAAAGAGGGCAAAATGCAAACAGCAATGTTGAATGCTACTACTGTGGTAAAATGGGTCATATGGCTAAAGACTGCTATAAAAAGTAGAATGACATCATGAATGGAAAATTGCAACAAGGGAATTATGCATCTTCTAGTAGACAGGGTGATGACAGAAATGAGCATTTGTTTATGGTGCAGCACATGACCAATTCTGTGACAAGTGTAGAAGAAAGCAACGATGTGTGGTATGTTGACTCAGGTGCATCAAACCACATGATAGGTCATGCAGAATGGATACAAGATGCAAGGAAAATGAAAAAACCAGGATTTGTGGAGACTGGTGATGATACTGCACATCCTATTGTGCAGATTGGAAAATTTCCTTTGTCTATGTAGGATGAGAAAAAGAAATACCTGTCGGATGTATTTCATGTCCCGAATATCACCAAGAACCTGGTTTCTGTTGGTCAAATGGTTGAGCAGGGCTTGCAGGTCAGATTTAATCCTCATGGATGCTTTGTTGAGGATATGAAAAATAAAGGTTGCTTGATAGCAAAAGGAAAGAATAAGGGTAGAATGTTTACGTTGGATGCAGACATGCCTGAATTGAGTGCATCAATCTTGCACATGGGACCAGTGTAGTTGCAGATATTGATATCTAGCATAAATGCATTGGTCATGTTAATGTACAATGACTTAAATCAATGCAAGCCCAAAATATTGTTGCAGGATTGCCTAAATTCAAGGTTGTAGAAATGAATAAGGTATGTGAAGCCTGTCAATTTGGAAAATAGGCAAGGAAACCATTTCCTAGACATGTTCAAGAGAGTAAAAAGCCATTGGAATTAATCCACTCTGATGTGTGGACTACTAAAACTACATCTATTGGAGGCTGTCATTATTTTGTCACTTTTATTTATGACTATAGCAGAAAATTTTGGGTGTATTTTATGAAAAAGAAAAATGAATTTTTTGGGCATTTCAAAACTCTTAAAGCTATGGTTGAAAAAGAAACAGGCCTGCAAATAAAATGCCTAAGGTTAGATGGAGGGGGAGAGTACCTCTCAAATGAGTTTGCAAGGTTCCTGCAGGAGCATGGCATAAAGCAGCAATATTCATGCAGTCATAACCCACAACAAAATGGAATTGCAGAAAGGAAAAACATGCATATTGGAGAGGTATCTCGTGCCATGCTCAACGAAAAAGACTTGCCAGATTTTTATTGGGTTGAAGCAGTTGCTACATCAGTCTACATAATGAACAAGACTCCCACTACAGCAATACATGGGTGAAGGATGGATTTTAGGCCCCGGAACGTGCCTAAAAATAGGAGAAAAATGTGGAAATGCAGGGAAAAATGCTCAACCACGAAGGCGGCAGCTCGACCTAGGACGATTTTAAGCGTCAAGTGTTTGACGGGCGCCCGTACGACACTCCGAGAATTTTCATAATTTTTCCATGCACCTGTGCCAGTCAGTGGAGCTGCCAGTCAGTGCGGGATGTCAAGACGAGCTCATAGAAATTTTCAGACTGACGATCGGAGTCCGTACGCGGAAGATGGCCCGAAATTGATCGGGGTGCCCAAAAGGGGGCCCAAATTTGAAATTCCAAAAGGTGTAAGAGAGGGGGGTGACCTTTGGCACCCCCCCCTTTCAAAAAACGTGATGTAGGGGGGGGGGGGGGGGGGGGGGGGGGGGGCGGCAGCTGTTTTGAGCCGCCGAAAAAAACGCGCCCCCCCCCCCCCAATCATGATGAGGCTTGACAAGCAAGCCATGAAGATTATTATGCCAGGCTTCTACATCTATCCTACGCTCCGTATCGCCGGTCTCCTCCTTCTCTCTCCTCTTAACCCCCGTTCGTGCGTGGAAGAGTAGAATGGAAATGGATGGCCGGATGGATGCCGATTCTTGACGAGACTGAAGGGCAATGCCAAATCATTGTAGATTGCTGATTCCAAGTAGAATTCATGACTGGAAATCAGTCGTGGGACGTGCCAAATTTAATGGAAAAACCCGCAAGACACGGTAATAATTGTTTTTACAAAGAAAATGGCCTTTTGGTGCAAATTTGGTTGATAAAAATGTGTTCATATGGATTGAGTTTTGAGTATGTCATGCTTTGAGTTGTTTTCTGGCTGTTCATCATTTAAAAATCAGAAAAACATATGTGAGATAGCAGAAAATAGAAAACCGAGACACGAAAAACCATAAAAATGAAGGAAAATAGGGTTTTTTGGGCTAAAAATGATGCAATAAATTAATCCACACCTACTAAAATTCTTTTCCTGCTGAAATGAACTAAGGGCCACAGCCCATAAACTGAACTTAATTTTCAGCAATTGAAAAATGGGAGAAAATGGGGAAAATTGCAAGAAAATGGTGGAAAAAAACCCCTTAAAATAGGGGAAAATTATATTTTGGGCTTCGAAAAATTAGGAAAATTATGAGTAATGTCCGTGAATGTATAGTGAGGCTGAGGCATGAAGATTTGCTTCAGATCAATCTTGATTCCGTGTTTTAGTTTGGTTTTGTCCGCTTTTGATATGAAAAAATAATGGAAAAAGTCGTAAAATGCCATGCAACGAAGCATACAATCGTTAGAAAGAAACCATGAAAGGGATGTTTTTGCACTTGTGCACGATACTGTTTTGTTAAATGTTTGAGCACTAGGCATCCACCAAATGCATGGAGCATGAAAAAGATTTTAAAAGTATCAGTGTGATCAGCTCCTGGACATGCATTGCAATTGGTTTATGAGGACATGACCTACATTGAGAGGCAGTGAGATACCCATGCTGTAGGCTAGTCGTGGGATCCTAAAGGGGAAATCAAGTAAGGACAATGGTACATGCCTGGACACGTTTATTTGGTACCCTGAGCGACGTTTGTGCGAAATGTCTATTTGTTGAGCGACACACTGAGGGGCCAATCCCCAAGGTGTAGGAGAGTCGCAGAGGGTTGACGGCATTCAGCCGTAGGAGGAACCCCATGTGTATGTGATTCGAGCCTATTTGGCTATGTGAAAGGGACTCCCTCTGAGGAGTAATATTGGGTTAGGATCAGTTGGACTACAACATATACAAACGCAATGTTTAGGAAGGCAGAGATTTCGATAGACGCTCCTGGCCACGAGGCCGAGGGGTTGTCTTGTGCGTAGTGACGAGGCCCGGCTAGTGCATGAGCCAGTGCCGGCCCGTTTTTAGGTCCATCAGTGGTGCGTCTGCCGGGAGCCGCTTAAAAGTGGCGGTTCTCGAATCCTGGTTGTTTAGGAACCAACTAGCAGTTTATGCCAAAGGATACGGAGATTGATCCGTTATTTATTGATAAGCATCGTCTAGCAGAAATCCAAAAGCAAGAAAGACACGAAAGAGCTAGGCGACGTGCTGAAATTTTTAGGAGATATTCTCCTAAGCGTAGCGGCGCTGAACCCTTACGAGGGAGTGGATCTAGTGGTCTTGGGGCCACAAGCAATACGTTAGGAGAAGGTGGAAGCTCTAGTGCTCCCCTTCCTTCTATAAGCCAGTCCACGTCAAGTACGGGAGGTGTAACCCCACCGTCCCCTATTCCTAGTGCAAATCCAATCCTTGTCATGGCGCAGCCTATTGCAATTCCAGCAGGAACGACGGATTTGCTGGCTCTAGGTTACCCGCTACCCATTTTTAATGGGTTAGTTGAGGAAGATGCGGAACTCCACATTAGGGAGTTTCAAAAGCTGATGTTTAACTGTCGCATTCAAGAAGAAGGACATTTAATGATGTTCTTCAACATGACTCTCAAAGGAAGAGCCGCTATATGGTATCATGGTTTAGAAGCCGGAACCATATTGAACATTGATGCATTTTATGGAGCTTTTCGAAGGGAGTTTTCCCCTGAAAGGGGTGGGCAATATTGGTTGCGTGTACTCAACGTGACCCGCCAAGATCCACACGAGGATATTCGTGCTTATGCGAAGAAGATAAAAGAGGTTTTCCGTAAGTTGGACACCTCTATTCCTATCCCCGCAGCTGCCCAATTGCAATATTTCCTTCATGGTTTGGACTTTAATATCCAATTGCAGTTGAGTAGTGTCCCCTTGGGGAATATAGATACTGCCATTACACGAGCACAAGAGGTGGAATCCCGACTACAAGCAGCCTATGCTTCTCGAGGCAATTCAAACATGGGTTTAGTATTGGGAAATAATCTGGCAATGGCTAATGGCAGTAGTGGCCAAGGGATAGCAATGGCTAACCCTAATGGGAGAGGGAACATGATGCAGAATGTCCCTTTATTACCAGCTCCCCCTAGCATGTCGATGCCTACGGGCAGTCAAATGGCTCCAAATGGTGGAGGCCAGGCGGTTAATTCTAATACCATGACTGTGGCTCAACAACATGTGCCTAATCGAATTGTTAGGCCGATTGAACGACATGGTAATGACCAAGGCTATGAGTCGAGTTCTTCCAATGTTCTTGGCGAGGTTAAGGACATGATGAAGCATTATACCGACATGATTACGGAGCAGTATCGACAAATAGCCGTTGATGTCAACTTCCTTAAAAAACAACAAAATTTGATAGGAATTAGATACCCAGAGGAGGGTGCACCTTCGAGGTTTAGTTGCAAATGGTGTGGTGGGCACCACTATCCAAGGAATTGCCCGAATGTTAAGTGCGACATCTGTGGAAAATCCGGCCATTTAGCAGCCACTTGCTGGAGTAAGATCAGTTCCCTCCAGCGAGGAAGTCGACAACCAGGGCCTGTTAATCATCATGCCCAAGGAAATGATTCCCAACGAGAGGACGGGCCTAAACAAATACTTCAACGACCAAAGACTACAGTGGAGGAGCTACCTAGTGGTAGTGGGGTTAGTTTGATTGAGGCTGTACGCGTTAATGATGCTGAAACCTCTAATCTGCGAGCTGTCCTTACAAGACGTCAAAAGGGTAGAGAAGCCGACAAGGATAAGCCTGCCAACGGAAACCCTAAACAGGGCGACAAAGGAACGCAAGTTTTGGATCCTTCCATGGAAGGGGGACCTTTGAAGCCCGTAGAAAGTAAAGCTAATAAGGAACCACCAAAGAAGAAGGTGAAAGTTAAGAAAGAGGCAATAAAGCCGGTTCAGCGACCTAAAGAGCAGATGGTTTGGCATGAAAAGCGAGCTCTATCGAACTATCATGAATTCGATTTGGCGAGCTCTCTCTGTGAAGTCAAGCCGGATGTGAATCTTTTGCAGCTTATTAAGCTTTCCCCATGAGTACGCAAGGAATTTAGAAAGATCCTACTTACCGGGTATATCGTAGAACCTTTGGGTATTGCGCGAGTTGGTGATGACTAGTTTGAGCATGCTGAGAAGCATTGCCCAAGGGTTGCAGCCTATGTCGATGGGATATTAGTAGATTATGCCATTGTCGACACGGGATCATCTGTTAACATTATGAGTTTTGAACTGATGGAAAGGTTGGGTCTTGCGATCCAAAAAGATACCTCTACAATTCTCAGAATGGCAGATAATAGTTTGAGACAGCCAGAAGGCTGCATTACTAAGGTCCATGTTACTGTTGCAAATGTAGAATGCATGTTGGACTTTAGGGTGATTCGTTTTGCAGGGCGGCCAAGTTACCAAGTATTACTCGGACAACCTTGGATCTTGCAAGCGGACTGCCAAGTAGATATACCCGCCGGTCGACTGATATTCGGCAGAGGTGCCCAGCGTGTGGTAGTTGATGCTTATCCTGAGTCTCCACAGAGTGAGAGAGCTCCTCTATCTTCTACAGAATTGGAGATATTAGAAGATTTATCTGGCAGTGAGACATCATCGAGTGATGAGTCCAAAGAGGGATCCACCACAGAGGACATCTATCAGATCACTTTGAATGAGCCAATAGAGGGCCAAGATCATATAAGAGATGCAGATGTTATTGAGCTAGACCTTGGTACGCTTGATGATTCGCGGCCAATCAAATTAGGTTCTATGCTCAGCACAGCAGAAAGGGAGGACTATGTGGCCTTGATCCAGGAATTCTGTGATATCTTTGCATGGAGTTATGATGAGTTGAGAGGCATCCCTCCTAGCCTTGCTGTTCATACAATTCCGTTGAAAGAGGGCAGTCGTCCTGTACGGCAGAAAGTGAGGCGTATGCCTTTCGAATTAAGGGACGGCCTGTTTGAAGAGCTACAGAAGCTTCGAAAAGCGGGTTTGATTTTTCCTGTGCAACACACGGAATGGTGTTCGCCGGTTGTGATAAGAAAGAATAATAATAATCAAATCCGATTATGTGTAGACTTTAGGGAGCTGAATAAGCAGACAGTTAAGGACTACTACCCGTTGCCATTTATTGACTAGATTTTGGATCAATTGGCGGGTAGGGAGATATATTCGTTTATGGATTGCTTTGCAGGATACAACCAAATGGCAATTGCAGAAGAGGATAAGTTGAAGACAACTTTTATCACTGTATTTGGTACTTTTGCGTACCATGTGATGGCCTTTGGTTTATGCAATGCGCCTGGTTCGTTGCAACGAACAGCAGATAAGACATTCAGTGACATATCCCCTGAAGAGTTGAAGGTGTTTATTGATGACTTAGGGGCTGCCACCGTGAGAGAAAGGTAGTTGAGCATCCTAAGAAAATGCTTTGAGCGCTGTAGACAATTCTGCTTCGCCTTAAACCCACGGAAGTGTGTTTTTGGAGTACCTTATGGGCTATTGCTGGGTCATGTGGTCAGTTCGGTAGGAATTGCGACAGACCCCGAGAAGGTCAAAGCTATAGTTGCCATGGGTCCACCACGCACTCCGAAGGAGGTTCATAGCTTTCTGTCTTCGGTTGGTTACTATTGTAGATTCATAAATGCCTTGGCAGAAAGAACGTTGCCGCTTACAAATTTATTGTCCTTTAGCTGTTTGTTTGTATGGGGTGACCCTTGTAAGGTAGCATTCGAGGATGTGAAGCAAGAGCTAGCAAGAGCGCCCGTTTTAAAAGCACCTAAAAGAGGTGAGGTGTTTTATATCTTTTCAGTAGCCATGATGTATAGTATCAGCTGCTGTTTAGTCCAAATTTGGGAAGAGAAGTGGTACCACCTGATTGCTTTTGCTAGTCGGAAGCTAGGGGTATCTGAAATTAATTATACCTACATGGAGAAGCTGTGTCTAGCGATGGTCTTTGGGACCAAGAAATTCAGGCATTACATTCTCTATGAGAAAGTCGTGCTTTATACAAAGGCGGAGGGCCTTCGACTATTGATGAATAAGCTACAGCCGCCTGATCGTCTAGCAAAGTGGTTAATCACTTTGCAGGAATTTGATTATGAAATCAAGAGTAAGCCACCAAGGTTGCAAGGCATCGTGGAATGTCTAGTGGACTTTGGGGAGCCGAAAGAATCTGTGGCTGAAGGTAGTGACATGGAGTTGTTACTTAAGATAGATACGGCATTTATTCCCTCATGGTATGCTGCAATAACGCATTATTTATCAACAGGAGAGGCGGGATCCGAATTATCTAAAGCTGAGAGAAGGAAAATTAAGCAGCAAGCGTTAAAGTTTGCTTTGATCGTAGGTACATTATATCGGCAAGGGGTTGATGACATCTATCGCCGATGTGTGATGCCTGACGAGGTGCCATTCATTTTGGAAGAGTGCCATGATTCTGCTTGCGGTGGCCATTTTGCTGGACGGCTTACAGCACAAAAAGCTTTAAGAGCAAGTTATTGGTGGCCTGCCATATTCCAGGATGTGTTTGCGTATGTTAAGAGATGCGATATTTGCCTACGACATGATAGTCGAGAGAATAGGAAACGACCACTCACCCCTATTATGGCAATACTTCCATTTGAGAAGTGGGGAATAGACTTTGTGGGTCCTATTACTCCGTCATCGACTACGCAAAAGAGGTACATCATTGTAGCAACCGACTACTTTACGAAGTGGTCAAAAGCATGTGCAACAAGGAAAGATGATGCTAAAGAAACTGCTAGTTTCCTTTTAGAGCAGATAATATGCTGGTTTGGTCTGCCGAAAGAATTAGTGTCGGACCGCGGAACCCATTTCCTAAATAAGGTAATCAAAGGTTTGACAGAGATGTGGCAAATCAAGCATAACAAGACAACCCCCTATAATCCGCAAGCCAATGGGCAGGTTGAAAGTACCAACAAGCAGCTTGTGGGCATCCTGTCCAAAATTGTGTAGGAAAAGAAACGGGATTGGGATAAAAAGTTATACGTGGCAGTGTGGGCCTACAATACGACCTTCAAACGAGCCACTGGCCATACCCCGTTCAAGTTAGTATATGGGGAGGAGTGTGTCTTGCCGTTAGAGATTGAGTTGCCGACTATTCGGTTTGCCATCAATCATTCTTTGAGCGATGAAGACGCACTTTTTGAACGCTTGACGACACTGGCACATTTAGATGAGCTTAAGTTGCAGAGCTTATTGCACCAAGAAGTGGCGAAGCGCCGAATGAAGCAGCTACACGACCTCAAAGCCAAGAAATATACCTTCAAGAAAGGACAGCTTGTGCTGTATTATGATGCACGACGTGAATTATTTCCAGACAAGCTAGAGCCCAAATGGGATGGGCCCTATAGGATTGTTAGGATAGGAAAGAATAAATCCACAGTCTTGTTAGCTGACCTTGAGGGGACAGAATTTAAAAATAAGGTTAATCTTAATAAGATTAAACCTTATTATTTCTGATTGCACTAATGCTATGACTGCCTTGCAGGTCTAGGCGAGATCGATCAAATATCTGTAAGGAAATCATGATAAAGGTTGATGGGTCGTCTAATCCCTTATTTAGAACACCCATATTTGGAACAGAGGTATCATCAGGGAAAGCTCATTTGGTGGAGCAAAGGATACAAGGTGATTGAGCAAGAAGGCGGGACATTTATTTGGGAGATCAAGGTCTTCTGCCATCACTGCCTACAAATTTTGACGAGCATCCCTGTTGAATTCAATGATGATGGAGAGATGGAGCCTACAGTCCACCCGTTGAATATGCTGAATTTCGATTACCATAATTATGAGTAGAGTTCAAGATGGCGGGATATGTAAACCCTTTATGGACGTACACCTTGTACTTTGATGGGGCGTCCAGGGGTCCATGCAAAAAACGAAGTGTAGGAGTTGTCATCCGAGACCCCCGACGACGCATTGTCATGAAGTTAGCTGTTTATCTCAGGGTGAATTTTACCAATAATATGGCCGAATACAAAGCCCTGATAATGGGTTTGAATATTGCAAAGAAGGGTGGTATCCGTCAGTTATTGGTGAAAGGGGACTCTCAGTTGGTTTTAAATCAACTCAATGGGACGTACATGGTACTGAACCCCATCCTTTGTATGTACCATCATAATGCCATAGCCCTGCTAGACGAATTCGATAGAGTGTCTTTTCAGCTGATTCCACGGAATTGGAATCAGTTTCCCGATTCTTTGGCTAATTTTGCGTATGAAGAAGACCTCTTCTTTAATTGTGGCCCTTGTCCCGATATATCTATTGATGCTGAGACAGGACCCGGTCGTTTGTGGGGTATGCTTTCTGAACATGCCCTCTTTGGCAGACGATGGTTGCTTTGGGTGATGCAAAGGCTAAGCGAGACTCATCTGCCTCTATTATCATGTACCCACAGACTGATTCGACGACATGTGATGCGAACACCTCTTGCGATATACGCAGGAGGGATAGGTCATAATTTAATGCACCTAGTTTAGGGCTACGAGCCTCTGTTCCCCTGGGAATAGTATGCTTTGCTGTCTATCATAGTTGTTTCTAGGAGGATGTTGTGCATAGTATGGTTTTATTTCATTAGGCCAAGAGGGCCGATGCAGTTTTGTAGTGAAGTGTTTGATTTCATTAGGCCAAGAGGGCCCTTTCCCTGTCTAGTGCGGGTGCGTTTAATTGGGTTTTTGTTTTAGTGTTGTGCTGGACAGGTTTCGCGGTTCGTGGAATTTTGTGGAGCCTGGAGGAACCTTTGCTGCAATGGAAGCTTCTTGTGGCTAATCCAAGTGATATCTCTCCTTTATGAGTACCTTTCTTTCCTGCTATATGTGTATGTGTACTTGTCGAGGGGATGCATTTTTGTTGGGGACCGGCAACCAAGGCATGAAGTCCCAGGTTTAGGTTGAGTATGTTTGAGGGAGGTCGGAGTAGTCATCACCTCCTGCAACGACATTGTTAGACATTGAAAGACCTGTTTTAGAAGGACGCCCTAATGGCCCTGTTCTACTAGCCTGCTAGGTAGCCGTTCTAGGAGTCCTTGTTAGTAGTGAGGCAGTTAGGGAAGCCTGACAGAAGATAACAATGATGATGCCAGAAACTCTGTACATCTTAAAAGATGAATATAAATGTGAAGGTGTGTAAAAAGGAGTTCTAACCCCTATCAAAGAAAAGTAAAGAAATGAAAGGATATAAGCAGTTGATCATTGCCTTGTGAAGGCCTGGTAGGTTCCTGGGGACGAATCAGACCCGGGGCCGATACCTTGTCTTCCTAGGGGTGGCTTCTTGCTAGAAAAATAATGACAAAACAAGGATGGTTGGAGCAAAAATAAAAGTGAGCGTTAGAAAAGGATTAAGTGTTGCCTTGCGAGGGCTTGGTAGGTTCTTGGGTGCCGAGACGGGTCCTGAGACTGATGCCCTGTTCTCCTTGGGTCACTACGCTCAGCTCCCTCCTTTTTACATGCCCAAGTATATTGATTAAATAAAAACCCTAAAAGAAGACATGCACTGAAGGAGCATCCTCTTTGATCAGGCTATAGGAGACCTCGCCTTGTAAGAGCTCCTAGTTGTGTTGTCTTTAGTTGGTAAGTAGTGCAGACTACCATTTAGGGCAACCTCTTTGATAGGTTTTTTTTAGTTTGGCTGTGTTGGAGCAGTTGGTTAGTGACTCGCTTCGGATCTTCTATTAGATGATGCTAGGCCTACTCCTTGTGGATGTTATGCCTTGGTTCTGCCCAGGGGTAGGGGGAGCATTGTGCTGAGTTTCACGATGATAATTGTTTTGTATCAGTTTGATGCTTCTTTGGTTGTTTATGTGCAGATATGTTCGTGGGTTCGACGGACTGAGTCGACCTATCCCATGGTCGGCAATGAAGGAAGGATTTTAGGCCCCGAAACATGCCTAAAAATAGGAGAAAAATGTGGAAATGCGGGGAAAAATGCTCAACCACGAAGGCGGCAGCTCGACCTAGGACGATTTTAAGCGTCAAGTGCTTGACGAGCGCCCGTACGACACTCCGAGAATTTTCATAATTTTTTCGTGTGCCTGTGGCCAGTCAGTGGAGCTGCCAGTTAGTGCGGGATGTCGAGACGAGCTCATAGAAATTTTCAGACTGACGATCGGAGTCCGTACGCGGAAGATGGCCCGAAACCGGCTGGGGTGCCCAAAAGGGGGCCCAAATTTGAAATTCCAAAAGGTGTAAGAGAGGGGGGTGACTGTAGAGAGAGAGAGAAAATCAGTCTTTCTCTCTCCTCCTTCTCTCTCCTCTTAACCCCCGTTCGTGCATGGAAGAGTAGAATGGAAATGGATGGCCGGATGGATGCCGATTCTTGACGAGACTGAAGGGCAATGCCAAATCATTGTAGATTGCTGATTCCAAGTAGAATTCATGGCTGGAAATCAGTCATGGGACGTGCCAAATTTAATGGAAAAACCCACAAGACACGGTAATAATTGTTTTTACAAAGAAAATGGCCTTTTGGTGCAAATTTGGTTGATAAAAATGTGTTCATATGGATTGAGTTTTGAGTATGTCGTGCTTTGAGTTGTTTTCTGGCTGTTCATCATTTAAAAATCAGAAAAACATGTGTGGGATAGCAGAAAATAGAAAACCGAGACACGAAAAACCATAAAAATGAAGGAAAATAGGGTTTTTTGGGCTAAAAATGATGCAATAAATTAATCCACACCTACTAAAATTCTTTTTCTGCTGAAATGAACTAAGGGACACAGCCCATAAACTGAATTTAATTTTCAGCAATTGAAAAATGGGAGAAAATGGGGAAAATTGCAAGAAAATGGTGGAAAAAACCCCTTAAAATAGGGGAAAATTATATTTTGGGCTTCGAAAAATTAGGAAAATTATAAGTAATGTCCGTGAATGTATAGTGAGGCTGAGGCATGAAGATTTTCTTCAGATCAGCCTTGCTTCCGTGTTTTAGTTTGGTTTTGTCCGATTTTGATATGAAAAAATAATGGAAAAAGCCGTAAAATGCCATGCAACAAAGCATACAATCGTTAGAAAGAAACCATGAAAGGGATGTTTTTGCACTTGTGCACGATACTGTTTTGTTAAATGTTTGAGCACTAGGCATCCACCAAATGCATGGAGCATGAAAAAGATTTTAAAAGTATCAGTGTGATCGGCTCCTGGACATGCATTGCAATTGGTTTATGAGGACATGACCTACGTTGAGAGGCAGTGAGATACCCATGCTGTAGGCTAGTCGTGGGATCCTAAAGGGGAAATCAAGTAAGGACAATGGTACATGCCTGGACACGTTTATTTGGTACCCTGAGCGACGTTTGTGCGAAATGTCTATTTGTTGAGCGACGCACTGAGGGGCCAATCCCCAAGGTGTAGGAGAGTCGCAGAGGGTTGACGGCATTCAGCCGTAGGAGGAACCCCATGTGTATGTGATTCGAGCCTATTTGGCTATGTGAAAGGGACTCCCTCTGAGGAGTAATATTGGGTTAGGATCAGTTGGACTACAACGTATACAAACGCAATGTTTAGGAAGGCAGAGATTTTGATAGACGCTCCTGGCCGCAAGGCCGAGGGGTTGTCTTGTGCGTAGTGACGAGGCCCGGCTAGTGCATGAGCCAGCGCCGGCCCGTTTTTAGGTCCATCAATGGGATGACTCCTGAGGAGAGGTATACTGGTAGGAAACCAGATATTTCTCATTTGAAAATTTTTTGTTGCATTGTCTATGTTCATGTGCCAGATGAGTTGAGATCCAAGTTGGATCCAAAAGCTGAGAAGTGCATCTTTATTGGTTACTCTCTGCAGTAGAAAGGGTGTAGATGCTATAACCCTTCTACTCGTAAGTTTACAGTGAGCAAAGATGTTTTTTTTATGAGATGAGTAGCTGGCATAAACCAGTAAATGTGATTGATGATGTAGATGCACAAAATGGTAATGTTGCACAGAATTTACAGCAGCAGTCACAAAATATTAGTGGACCTGGAGTGTCCTCTAGCAGTGGTTCACATTCTTCGCCATGGACAGGCAGATTGAGATCAAGAGAATCTCCTCAAAGCAATGCGGATAGTGGTATACAGGTTTCATGAAAAGGAAAAGAGAAGGTAGATCAGCCCATGTTTGATGTGAATGCAGGTCACTCTTATGTGGATGGTGAATCCAGTGACTCAAAACAGAGCATTGATGATGAGTTGGGTATTCCTTCTATTGTTACACCTAGAGTAAGGAAGACTAGGGATGTTTTGAGAGCACCTGGGAGTGAACCTCCTTTGCGCAGGTCTACCAGAGCTAGGTATCCTGTGGATAGGCTGAAATATGATGGATTTATAGCCATTCACTATGCCTATATGGTCAAAGTGATACAGGAACCAGAACCCACTTCTTTTGAGCAAGCCATGGGAAAAGAAAAATGGGAGAAAGCCATGGATGAAGAAATGGATGCCTTGGAAGCAAATGCTACATGGGAATGGGTACCTTTGCCTAAAGGTAAGAATGTAATTGGTTGTAAGTGGGTTTATAAGGTGAAGCACAATGCAGATGGTTCTGTGAATAGATACAAGGCAAGATTAGTAGTCAAGGGGTATGCACAAACATATGGCATTGATTATGAAGAAACATTCAGTCCGGTTGCAAGGATGGCAACCGCAAGAGCAGTCATTGCTATGGCTACATCAAAGGGATGGTCTTTACATCAGATGGATGTAAAGAATGCCTTCTTGCATGGTGATTTGCAAGAAGAGGTCTATATGGAGCAGCCACTAGGTTATGTGCATGCTATTCATACTGAGTTTGTTTGCAGGTTGAAGAAAGCCTTGTATGGCTTGAAGCAAGCACCTAGAGCACGGTCTGACAAGATAGGACAATATCTTGTCACTATTGGCTTTCAGATTTCCAAGGCAGATTTCTCACTTTATGTGAGAAAAACAGAGAAAGGTATTATGTTGCTTGTCATTTATGTTGATGATTTGATTATCATAGGTGATAGTGATGAAGATATCCTTCATGTGAAAATGCTATTGAAGCAGAAGTTTGAGATGAAGGATTTGGGAGAGCTGCGTTATTTCTTGGGCATTGAGGTGATTAGATCACCAAGTGGGATTCTCCCATATTGGGATGAATAAATTACTTCAAATCATGCCAAGAAGCTCCAATCTTGGATCAATGATGAATGTAGGTGCTTGTTTCTCCTTCCTAAAGCCAAAGAGTACCAAAATCCACTCAACTATTCAAGAAGTTGCCAAGTTTTATATGTTGTCCAAGATCTTCCATTGCTAGGGTTTTGGAAGCTTCAAGAAGCTTCAATAAGAGTGAAATAATGACTAATGCTTCAAGAAAGAGAGTAAAGAGCTGGAATAGAGGCTTGTTCAAGCTTGATGCAAGATTTTATGGATAAATGGCTTGCTATTCCACCATATTTAGCTTGAATATTCAACTTGAATTCTAAGGATCAAGCTTCATTCATAGTTTGTACTCCTTGCTTACACAAAAGTCACAAATCTTCACGAAGAGGAGGTTATGGAGAGCATTACCCTGGGCAAGTTAATAAGAAATAGTTGTGGCACCAAAGGAGCTAAAAATCTTGTGCTGCAAAATGTGTTGAATGTTAACCTACACACATGGTATTAATCATCAACAATATGGTCCTTGATTAGCTTGAAGAGAAGTCCAAAATTGTGCTAGGTAAGCCCCTCTGATGGTAGAAGCCAAGGAAGGAAGATATGATCAAGATTCATCCATGGAAACTTGAGAATAAGCCAAGAGAGGAAAGAGAAACCCTTGTTTAACAAAAGTAATCCATGTTTAAGCTTTTTCCTAAGCTCTATTAACTCCACTTAGACTAAGAACCTCCAAAATACTGAAATACAAGAAATACACATAATGGCAAGAAAGCCATAGCCAAGGTAGCTAGGCTACCATGCATCATATTACCAATAGGTACAATGGCTAAGAATCATCAATGAGAGGCTGCAGCATGATATCCTCATGCTATGGAGGGGCATGGTATCCACCCCAATACCATGGTAGCCAAAGAGTATGCACCCTCAATGGATGGTGGGAGGTGGAAACCTTAAACAATAAATTTTTAGAATTGGCAAAAAGATACTTGGCAAGATACAACTTAGCCTTTTATACTTAACCCTAGACCTAAGGTTAAATATTGGCTAAGGTATTATTTTGTTGTATTATAGAATCTGAAGGATGTAAAGTGTTGTATGTGACATATTCTTTAAGAGAGGTGGATAGGACCAACTTGTGGATACCCAAGCCTTAGAAGATGACCAAAATAATAAAGGAAATAGATCCAAAAGCATAAGTTGTGAAGGATGAAAGGCAGGATGATAGGGTAGATAAAGAAGGCATTGCTCAAGAAGAACAAAAATTTGAATTAGAAGATGTGACTTTGAGCAAATCGTTGAGCTTGGGGATGGTGATGGGTAGATGTAGTTCATCCAAAGGATGTGTAGGTCCAAAGGGGTGGATGTCGTGGTGTTGCACATCCACACATGAAAAGCAAAGACACTTTGATTTTGTGGGATTCTTACATTGTTCAATTATTTGTGTGTTTTTCACAATTTTTTTGCTTTGGGTATCGCAATCTATTTTAGGATTTTGATAGGACTCCGGTAGATGTGGGATACCGAAATGCCAAAGAGTGACATGTGATGAATGGCTTGTCATAAAGCTTGAATAAATTGATTGGGGGTTCAAGAGATGCAAAATACTACTTTTAAAAATGTAGAACTTTCTCAATGAGTCCAGGGATGGATTCAAAGTAATTTTCCATTAAGTTGAGACAAGTGGCAATGTGAATAAGGACAAAACTAAGTAATGGAGCCTATGGTAGTGTAAACTAGCCCAAGACTAAGAAGATGAACTAGTTCATATATGAACATCTTTAAAAGAGAAAGGGGATAAGCTAAGGATTAAGAATGATTGACAATTAACTAAAAGAAAGCTAATGCTCTACCAAAAAGCATGTCGTTTATTTCTGGACATCACTACCTCCTATGATTTCTAGGCCTCACGGTATATTTGAAATGTAATCAATCTTGTCCAAGCACTTGCGAGGGCCAAATGATGATGCAAAACTTCATTTCAAAATTCATTGAGCTTTTTAAAGCTTTAAGCTAGCTTAATAATGCTAAATGGTCTCATAAATACATAATGAAAAAATCTAAGTAAAACAAGAATTATACTTGATTAATGGATTTTTGGATGAAAGGTCTTCATCTTCAAAAGGTTAGTTAAATCCAAATACAAACACAAGAGTAGAAAGCTTTAATAGAAATATATTTTTTGAGTTCATGAATCATGAGATCAAGGGTTGAGTTGAAGTATTCATCTACAAATAGGGACAAAGAATTTTATCTAGGCCTAGGAAAATTGAGAAAGAAGCTTATGCATTGGATTTGAAGATTTAAAGTGGATATTCATTGTCTTGGGTGCCTTTAGCCTAGGAAGGCTTGCATGGGATAAGTGCAAGTGAAGAGGGTTTGTGCAAAAGGGTTTTTCAATATAGAGATTTTATCAAGATCTTGGAGCTTAACTTCATTGAGTTTTGGGGTTTATCATAGCGGTCAAGGAGTAATTTTGAAGTTATAGGTGCTAGTTAGTTATTTTTACGAGTTCGTATTTCTTTTTGTATGGTGTTGGATGTATTTACGAATGGATTAATCTTCTACAAATGAACTTTCTATATGTGCTATTAATTTTGGGGGGTATGCTTAAGGTGTTGAAATTTTTTTGTTGTGCATCTAATGTTATGTTTCCCTCCTTTAAAAAATATATATTCTTTCTTTAATGTGCAATATTTTTATGCTCCAGTAAGTTTGTACTCTCTCTCACTCTCTCATTACATTTGTTTATGTGGATAGATTGCTTGTTCTTCCTTCTTATATCAATTATTTATTTTTTGTCTTAATTGAGAAATCTAATTTTATGTACTGATTTTTTTGTTTGTGCATAAGTTTTTAAAGGGATTCCAATGGAGTTTCCATGTGCAAAATGCACGTAGGATATTGAAACTCCATAATGAAGGGGCTATTAAAAATCATCATTAGCGAGTTAGATGTGCTTCACATGGCGATAAAAAGTGCCTCAAATGTTTTAGGCACTTGAATTTTCTTGAAATTTTTTATAAGTCCTTCACTAAGGACTATGGAACCTTAACAGCTTATGGGGATACAATATTTAATATGTGGTCCTTTGAAGTTAGGTGGGAGGTGAAGGACCAGTGGTCTACTATTGCCTAACTAATCAGTTTGCACATATCATCTTCAATAATATGTGGAAGGTGCTTTGGGGGGAGGACTCTCCTCAAGCCCGCCATGTGCAAGAGTGGGTACATCTTTCCTTTTACCTAGTTGAGAGAGGATGTGAGCACTTTGTGTGAGGAGGTTGCATCCTTGGAAATTTGCATGTAGATATTCAAGGCTTGGTAGTCCTTTATCAGAAGAATGGATCTAGAGCATGGCTATGGTGGCTTGAAGAGATAAAGTGAACTTATGAAGACATAGAGTTGAAGATGGAATGTCACACAAGTGAATTAGGTTCCAAGATTGATTAGCTTGGACTCATAAACATAGTCTTGTGTGGCTCAAACTCATAATTGAAAGGACAACATTACCATCATGTTACTTTACTCATCTTGCAAGTACAATGCTTTATAGTAGTGGGTTGTTCCACTCTCCTCACTATGCATATAGGATTTACAACATCTCTTCCTGGAGCATACATCATTTGTCTATTTCTCAACAACCCCCCTCAAATGATGAGTTCCTACACTTGCTGGCTTTTGCCCCCTTACATGATAACATGGTCCAGGAGACTAGCTCATAGGCAGCCTAGTCAAGTTAAAGCTTGAAACTTTACATCTTTGGCAAGGGGTTTTACAAAGAAAATCCATTAAGGGAAACATAGAGATCCACTATAGGAATGAAATTCCTTAGAACAATCTCTTAAAGTTGTTGATGGTAGCGGAAGCATCTTCTTCTTCTTCTTCATTCATGAATTGACTTTGGTTGTGATCATTCTGCATCTGCTATGCTCTTTTCTTGTGAAAGCATTCACTGGCAATATGACCAGTCTTACCACAATAATGACATGTCATCTGACTTTTATTGTTGATGTTGAATCCTCGACCTCTTCCTTTGGGTCCAATAGCTCCTTTGGTATATAAGATATTTTCCCTTGAGCTGATCTCTTTTATGTCTTTGCTTTTAAATTTGTTTTCTCCATCAAGCAGTGAGTGCTCAATGTCTTTGAGTGAGAGACTGGGAAGATTACTTACGGTGGACACAAGGTTCTCATACGGATCCTTATTTACACTTGCAAGTACTATGGCTATTACTTCATCTTCATAAATATTCTTCTTAAGAGTTGTAAGCTGGGTTTTTAGGCCCTTGAACTTGTTAATGTGTGTGGTCATGGAAGCATTGTCTTTGATATCTAGTTTATAAAACTGCATGAGTAATTTTACCTTTGAATTCTTTGCTTGGGTACCAAACATTCTGTCAAGTTCCTCCCAAACAGTTCTAGCATCTCTGATGCCAGAGATATAATGTAGCACATCATCACTTAGTCCCCAGGAAATGATGCCTCGAGCCTTGTTGTTCATCTTTTTTCACTCCTTTTTCCTGAGCAAGTCTTTTTCAACGAACTCGTCTTCATCATCTTCAAACATGTCCCACAAGTCCTTTCGCATAAGGTGGTACATGGTTTTTTCTTTCCAGGCATGAAAGCCTTCATTGTTGCATTTAGCTATTTGCTCAAGCTCTGCCATATTTTATTATTAGCAATACAACTAGCAAAGGAGTTGTTCCTCAATGTGTCAAGAGATACATGTAATAGTGTTAAATAACACTAGCTAGTATCAACTAGTTTACTAGCTTATAAACTAACTTACTAACTTAGTATCGACTAACACTTTTGCCTTAACTAACCAAAATTTATTTGTGTAGAGGTGCAGAAATGTTACATCCTCCTCCCCTTAGAGGAATTGAGATATCCTCATCTCAAGACAAACCGTGGATATTGTTGATAAAGAACATTCTCATCTATCCATGTAGTATCTTCTTCAGGATAATCTTTCCACTAGATAAGGTATTCTCTAAGGGTTCTACTTCTCAATTTTCTCTCTCTTACATCAATTACTCTGTCGAGTTGTAGCTCAAGGACTCCTTGGCTAGGTATTACGACTTGTTGATCATCAAGGATATGGTTAGGGTTATCTACGTATGCTTTCAATAAGTTAACATGAAATACATTGTGGATTTTCAAATTCTCAAGGAGTTGTATCTTGTAAGTGCTTGGTCCTAAGCTCTTGAGAACATTATAGGATCCACAATACCTTGGACTTAGCTTCTTAAATTCTGCTAAAGACAAGGAACCAAGAAACTCTTCTTTGGATGGACACAGACAAAGACCATGTCTCCTTCTTTGAAGATTTGTTCTCGCCTTTCCAGATCAACATATGACTTTTGTCAGTCCTTGGTAGCTTGAATATCTTGTCTAATAATCTTGATTTGATAATCCATTTCTTCTAACATTTTTCTTGAACCTTCTACTCTTAAGATAGGATCGGAAAAATTAAGTGGCATAATTCAATCTTGACCATATAGTGCTTGAAATGGAGTCATCTAAATACTTCGATGATAGGAGGCATAATAAACAAATTCCACTAAGGGTAGATATTGAATCCACCTTTTAGGTTCCTTGCTACAATATGCTTGCAGAATATCCTCAATCACCTAGTTAACTCGTCTTATTTGCCCATCAGTTTTGTGGATGATAAGTAGTACTAAAACAAAGTTGGGTTTCAATGGCTTCAAATAAACTTTTCCAGATATGTGATGTGAAAAGAGAATCACGATCACTAATGATCCTTTTAAGTAACCCATGTAACCTGAAAATCTCGTTTAAAAAAATCCTTGCAATATCTGAAGCTTTGTGATTGGTTTTTGTTGGAATAAGATGAGTGACCTTTGTTGGTGTGTCTACTATCACCATCATTGAGTTATATCCTCCTTGCACTGAAGGTAACCCAACTACAAAGTCCATGCTGATAAACTCCCATTTTATCTCAGGAATGTAAAGTGGTTGGAGTTTTCCTGGTAACTTGACACTTTCAGATTTAATCCTTTGGCAGTTTAGACATTTAGTAACATACTTAAGTGTATCACCCTTGATTATTTGCTATTAATAGCTTTTCCTAACAGCGTTAAGAGTTTTTGCATAACCTAGGTGTCCTAAAAAAGGAGAGTCATGTGCTTCCCAAAGTATCCTTCTCTTGAGAGTCTAACTTGAAGGAATGCATAGTCTCATTTTGAAGTCCTCATCTGTTGAGAATTCTTGATACTTGGTCTTGAATTTAGGATATTGTTTCTTATTCTGAACTTCCTAAAACAATTGTTGATAGTCTGGTTCCTTATTTTCTTCAACTCAATGATAGGATTAGTTGTCATTGATACCATTGTAGCCATAGTTTCTGCCCTAGATAGTTCTTCAGTGATAAGAGCATTAAGACAGGCTTTACGACAAAGGCCATCTGCTACTACACTTTCTTTACGAGGTTTGAACTTAATTTCAAAGTCATACTCTTGCAAAAGTCCGAGCCATCGCCATTGCCTCATATTAAGATCAAGCTGAGTAAAAATCCACTTAAGACTTTTATGATCTATGACTAAGGAAAACTTATTTCCAAGCAAGTAATGTCTCCATAATTTGAGAGTGTGAATCACAACTAACAACTCCAGGTCATGAGTAGCATAACTCTTTTCATAGACTTTCAATTTTCTTGAAGAGTAAGCTACAAGATGACTTTTCTACATTAGTATGCATCCCAATGCAAGAGAGCTAGCATATGTGACAACCTCAAACTCCTTGCTTAAGTTAAGTAGCCTTAAGATAGGAGCAGACTATACTTTAGTTACTCAAAGCTAGATTGTTAATTGGCATCAAGATAATAGCAACTTGCTTTTTGAGTAGGTCGGTAAGAGGTATTGCAATTTGGGCATAGTTTCTAATGAATATCCTATACCATCCTGTTAGACCTAGAAAATTTCTCACTTTCTTGATAGTGGTTGGGGATGGCCAATCTTGAATATCCTTGACCTTGGTAGGATCTACTGATATACCTTCGGCAGGACACAATGAATCCCTAGTATTCAATCTTCCTTTTGAAGAAGGCACACTTCTTTCTCTTGGCATATACAACTTATGTGTTCTCATTGTCTCTAGAACAATGTGAAGATGTGATTCATGATCTTCTTCCTCCTTAGAATAAGTTAGGACATCATCAAAGAATACAAGAAAAAAACCATTGAGATGAGGTCTAAAAATGTCCTACATTAACATATTGAAGGTGGCTAAAGCATTTGTCAACCCAAATGCATCACAATGAATTCAAAGTGATTGTATCTTATGTTGAAGGTGGTTTTTGGAATATCTTTATTCTTGATCCTCTAACCAAAGATCGATATTAGAAAAGATCATTGCTCCTTGTAGATGATCAAGAAGCTCTTCATCCTCAAGATCGGGTACTTATTATTTAATGTTACTTGGTTTAGCCCTCAGTAGTCAATACAAAGAGATGGAGAGTTCCATCATTCCTCTTCTGGAAAATATTGGGGCTCCCCATGGTGAACTAGTTGGCCGGATATACCCTTGATCTAGCAGTTGTTTGAGTTTCTCTTTCAGTTTGATGGCTTCATGAATAGAAATTTTGTAAGGTCTTTTTGCAACTGGAGTGGCTCCTAGAACAAGTTTGATCTCATGATCAGCTTCTCTTTCTGGAGCTAACTCAGTTAACTCTTCAGGAAATATGTTGGGATATTCTTTTAACTAGGATGGTTCTTCTTTTGTTTGACCATCTTGGTTTATCTTGTTAAGCTTGATCAAGTAAACATGTAATCATTTCTTTAGGCCTTTCACAATTCGAGAATCTTTTGCTAATTGAACCTTAGGTTTCCTTGTTTCACCTTGTGTAGTCACTATTTCACCGTCCAAATCCTGAAATGTGACTTGACCTTTTCCACAATGGATATGAGCATCATTGGGAATCAACCAATCCATTCCCAATAAACACTCATAAGCTCCTAAGTTCATTACCTTGAACCTCATACTTGAAAGGTTTTCTCCTAGACTCAACTCTAGCTTGGCAATTTGTTGTGTAGAAAGTACTTCCTTTCCATTTGCTAATTCCACAAGCAGTTTTGATGCATTTACCATGTCTGTCCCTAGCTTCTTAGCACACTTAGATAAAATAAATGAGTGTGTACTTCCACAGTCAATCAAAACTTTAAATGATTTACCTCGATGACTAGTTGGTGTCTGTATTATCGAATGTTGATGATTTGGACCCTTCTTGTGGAATGCAGCATGAACAATTGCTTTTTCAATATCTTCTTCCATAGTAGGGTCTTCCTCCTTATTTATCTCTTTAAGAGTAAAATTTGACATTCTTCCTCTTTCCATAGCTGCTTGACCTTGGTCTTGGGAAGCTCTGCCTTGACCTCGAAATTGGCCTAGGCGATGGTTTCCACTAAGGTTTTGGACAATGTCTCCTGAAATGTCTTGGCTCATTATAGTGAAAGCACATAAGAATAAACTTGCTTCCCTAGGGAGGAACAAAATTTCCAATTACATTGGATTTTTCATTTTTCTTCAAACCTTGGTGAAATTTGCCTTGGGTTCTTTTTACTTGACCTTTGAATCCTCCTTTGTTCTGGTTATTGTAGCTCCAAAACTTATTATTTTTAGGCTTTGATTGTACTTCCTGTAAAATAGAAACAGCTCGAATCAAAACATCTTGGAGGTCAGTTGGGCGCATTGATTCTAGATGAGTATTCAAAGGAGAATTTAGCACATTGCAGAACTTGGACACTTGTTGAACAGTGTCTATGGAGGGTGCATATTTAAGAAGTGAAATAAGCTTAGAGTAATATGCCTTCAGGGTCAGTCCCATTTGCTTCAAATTAAAGAACTCGTTCATTTTCTGGGTGCAATAAGCTGAAGGTAAATACCTTTCTCTTATAGATTCTTTCAGTAAATCCCAAGTAGTTGTATTTTCAGGGACACCTCGATCTCGGCACCATTTCTTCCACCAGAGTCGAGCCTCGCCAATTAATTTTAGTTTAGCTATCATGGCTTGGTTGGCTAGGATAAGTCCAACACAGCAGGAAAATCATCTTCCATGGATTCAATCCAAATTTTTGCATTGACTTCCACATTTTTGCCTCTCTTGTCAAATTTTGGAGGTTTGACTTGCTTCAAAAGATTCCTCTTTTCTTGGGCTTCATTGGGAATTATTGTGGACGCAAGATTCTAGGAAATTTTCAACAATTCCCAAGTTCAACTTTATGAAATTTAAATAGCATTAATATTAGAGTTTGATACTCAAATGATTTCTCGCTTAATTGTTGAAACAATTTCAAATAAAGCTCTTTTTCCATAGCTAAAGTCAAACTACAATTTGAGAGGTTCCATGGGAAAAGTAGGGTCCCATTATTTCTTTGATTGATAAAGTATCAATCAATTTTTATTACAATGGATGTACAAGGTAATCAATTGGAAGAATTACATTATTCAGATAGCTCACATGCTCATATTATTTTTTAGAAAATGGATTCCCTACTACAATCTAAGCATGACACTCTGATACATCCATTATGAAGGAATCTATATTTTTTAGGGAGATCAAGAAATCCATACTTTTCATAGTTGCGATAGCTAGAGAAACCTATGACTTTTACTTTGGCATTTGGAAGAATCTTCATAACTTCCTCATAGATATACTGGTTTAGTTTGATCTACTTGCCTCCAGTATATAGGGTTGAGTTTACACTAGCTTCATAAAATAGATAGATCTTGACAACTTTAAGATCTTCCATCCATTTCACCCTTTTCAAATTATTCTCAAGATAAGCTAGACAGCTTGCATTGATATATCAGTATTCTCTATTAATCATCCACATATCACAGACATAAAAATTACTTGGGAAGATCAAGAATCGTTTTCAAGGTTCGTTACTTTTCCAGAATTAAAAAACATACATTAATATAGAGAAGAAAAACATGTCTAAGGTTGTATTTGCAATCCAAGAAAAAAAAAAGCTTATGTCATATTCTATACTAATGTGTGCTCTGATGTCAATTGTGAGGTGATCGCCAAGCTCATTCCAAGGCATACCTTTAGTAGTCCATTAGTTGGTTTTCCAAATGACACCTCTCAGTGCTCCCTTGGAGTATCATAAGGTTTGTCACTTAGACCCTATTGAGTCTATATCACAACAGAGGAGTTCTAGCCGTGAACCCACTAGGATTGACTTGAATTCACGGTTCCTAAAATCAATTGGGTCTCTTAATAGCTAGCTAGCATTAGTAATTCGAGTTCCCACTTCTTATGGGATCACTCAAGCTAAAGCGGACTTGCCATTGCACTTGGTTCAAAGAGAATGGAAAATAAAGGGGAGTGCGGTACATCAATCCTCCTGCCTATAAGGCAAAATCCCATTCCGCCCCCCTAAAACAATGCAAGTCATTTTTACCTAGCAACTAGTTGGTCAATTTATCGTTTTCCTATTTCTATCGCCGATTTAGAAAAGCTCCCAGCTAATTGGGACCACCCTACCATTGAACGTACCTGTCGAGGTTCACCTCCCCCTGCTTTCCTTTGGTGATGGTATGATCTTTAGTTTTTTAATTACCTACAACACATTTATTGAAACATATACAACCAGCTTCCTTAATTAGTCTGTTAAATCACAGGTTCCTTCACGTAATTTATCTCACGGACACACATATAATTCAAACAAACCTTGAGTAAAACTAATTACTTTATTATATTGGAAGTTTATTATAATTTCCATCTTTCCGATCCTATGAAAGATATACAGATTTCCACAAGGGTATTCACCCCATCAAGATTCCACCCTTGTAACTAGTATTAAGGTTCCAAGATCCCATCCTGGGTCACGAAGGGGCTCTCCTCAGATTCTAGGAGTAATGTAGAATTTATAGCCAGAGCCTCCCCTAGCATCCACATTTCCTACTGCTCGAGACCATCCCTACAGAGACGGAACTTTCCGCTATGGAGTCGGTCTAAGCCTCTCGAAGTGATAACCATGACCCCCTTGGAGTAGGGTCTCGTAACTAGCTTGGAAGTAGCCTAGTGTGATCTTTCCTTTTATATTGTTTGTCAATGTTTTTAATCAAAGATCTAGATTCTAGCAAACACAAACAATTCTTTCAAACATATAATGATGCAATGACAATCACACCATTGTGTAGCTCACAGCTTCACATAGCCAAGGTAGACCTTATCCTAAGGTAACCTTACAATCTAATGAGTATCCTCCTCCCCTTAGAGAAGTGTTGAGTACAACTCTTTCAAGTTTGTCAAGCAAGACATGAATTTCCCATTTGGGGATTAACTTATCCAACATAAGCAATACCATTGCATAAACTATTTATGAAGAATATGCAATATTCCTCTATTTCAATTTTGGGAGTTTGTAGGTAATACGATATACTCGGAGGGTCTAAGTTGTTCTTCATATTTTTAGATTCCATCCAATATTTTCTTAACATTGAACTGTCCTAAGAAATAGCAAATTTTCTTTAGTTGGTACCTAGTAAAAAAATACGATGATGAGATGATTTACATGGCTTTTAAATAGACTTTTACTTTTTATAACAAGTGTTAATCCATACTTAATCTTGTTGCGTTCGACAATAGATATATCGAGTTATTTTACTTTAACTAATCTCGAGTGCGCATATAGTCCTTTACTCATTTCATGCAATATTCACCTACAACTATTTCTATCATGATTCTACGGATTATAATCTTGACTAATCTAACTACAAATCATAGGTAGTAGTTCTTAATTTACACATGTACTAATACACACTCTAGATGAAACCTCTCATTTTGTGTAAGTGTAAATATGGAAGCTAATATACTTAATTTTTATATGGATGTTGTCCATGCAATCTAACAAGTAGTTCATGCACTATTTAATGAAAATCTACATTTTATGTAAAATTTTAGCAAAAACCTTATTATTTTATGTGGCAATATGAAAACAATAGCCTATTCATGAGATGTGAGTAACTTGGTTTGGCACGACGATATTGGAAATATCGTCTTTGCTTGCAATCGCATTTGCCACACCCGATGTTTCATTGGTAGTGGTAACTCCAGCAACCTCCTCAGGCACTCTCGTATCTCTAGCAATACTCGTTCCTTGACTGGTTGTAGTGGTTGTCATGGTCTTTGCACCTTGTTGCTTCAGAGCCATTGTCAAGAGTGGGGTTGAGAGATAAAGAAGAAGAGGTGAACTCGGGATGGGAGAGTGTGAGAGAAGATTACGTAGTTGATGATCGATAGTGGGGGGGTTGAGTTAGCTCTCTCTATCACTAACTTTCTATTCCTACTAACTTCCTATCCTCACTAATTATCTTCTCTCTCTCTCTCTCTCTCTCTCTCTCTCTCTCTCTCTCTCTCTCTCTCTCTCTCTCATAGTCTCTTGGAGACTCTCTCACAGCCTCTTGGAGTAACTCTCTCTCTCTCTCTCTCTCTCTCTCTCTCTCTCTCTCTCCCTCTCTCTCTCCCTCTCTCTCCCTCTCTCTCCCTCTCTCTCTCTCTCTCTCTCTCTCTCTCTCTCTCTCTCTCTCTCTCTCTCTCTCTCTCTCTCTCTCTCTCTCTCTCTCTCTCTCTCTCTCTCTCTCTCTCTCTCTCTCTCTCTGAGTAACTCCCTCTCACAACCTCTCAAAGTAACTCTCTACCTTGTTTTCTAGTAGAGGGCATGCCTTTATATAGACAGAAGGGGTTGAATGATACATCTCCCTTCCCTTCTCTTTCTCCTCTGTTTTGGCGAAAATAGCTCCTTCACACTCGGTTTTTTTAGAGTGGGAGCTTTTCTTTTTTTTAATGTATCGTGATGATGATAATAATGATGGCATTGATGATGATGATGATGATGATGATGATGATGCCCGTAGACTGATTGTTCGACGCCCTTTACGGTGGTGACAACCAGTCAGTTCGACACTTTTCTTCATCTAATAATTTATTATAATGTTAGTTATAACGTTAATAAGTAACTTATATAATATATAAGCTATATAACGTTAACACTAACCTTACTAACTATTAAACTTACTAACAAATGTATAAATTAACTAGCTTACTAACTTATAAACTATTTAGTCTTACTTTTGTATGGGTCTTTGTTTTGGCCAGAGATAAAGCACATGTAAGTATTAGTGATAAAAATGGACAAAAATGAGGCTATACTCTAAAGGAATGAATTGATTGAGGAGATAAGTAATTATATGCTTTTTGACTTCCTTCACAAAGAAATAAATTCATCTAAGTTCAACAATATCAAGGCAATGTTGAATGTTCCTTTCAACCTTCAAGAGCTTGTGGAGGATCTTATGTGACAAGCTTCAAGTTATATGGAAGATCATATTATATATTATAGAGCCTTACAATTGATAGTTATATATATTATACTAACTCAAGCAATGAGAGGTCCGCCTTCCATATTGGGATTAACGACTTGCATCCCCTTATCATCTTGCTTGGAGTTTCCCTCGATAGGTTTTGCCTTGACTTTATCAACCTTTTTACCCTTTTGACCTCTCGTAATAACCCATAGAGTAGAAGCTTCAATGCCATTGACATAAATAGCTTCTATAAGGCTAATTCCACTGCCACTAGGTAGCTCTTCTACCATAGCTTTCCCTCTTTGTAATATTTGTTTCTGTCCTTCATCTTGCTAGAGATTATTCCCTTGGACTCGATGATTAACTAGGCCTAGCTATTTACTTCTGTCTTGGAGAGAGCTAATCTTACTCCAATAGGTACTAGCTAAATGTATCAATGTCGACAAGAGCAACACTACTCAACTACACTTGAATATTAAAGTCTATCCCATTCAAAAAGTATTGCAACTGAGTAGTAGTTGGAATAGGAATATAGGTTTGCAACTCATGGACTATCTCCCTTAATTTCTTGGCATACCCACGGACATTCTCATGAGGTTTGAGGTGTAACATTGAGGACATGTAGCCAATACTGACCTCCCCTTTCAGGGGCAAACTCTCTTCAAAAGACTGCAAAGAATAAGTCAATCGTAGTTATGGTTCCAGCCTCTAAGATATGATACCACATTGGAGCTCATCCTTTCAGAGTCATGTTGAAGAACATCAGCAAATGTCCCTCATCCTGAATTCAACAGTTAAAAATTAACTTTTGGAATTCATTGATATGTAGTTATACATCTTCCTCTGCTAACCCATTAAAAATGGGTAGAGGAAACCCTAAGGCTGGAAAGTCTGGCATCCCTGCTAGGATTGCAATGGGTTGTGCCGCCATGGTAACAATTGGATTCGCTAAAGGAGTTTGAACAATCGGAACTATCACTCCACTCAAAGTGGATGGACTAGTTGGAAAGGGGGAAGTACTAAAGCTTCCTTCCCCTAACGGACTATGCGTCGAGCTAGGGTTACTAAGACCCCACCTTGTAAGGATATTGGACCACTCCTTTGTGGATAATATCTTCTATTTATTTCGGTCCGCCGTCTAGCCCATTCAGGTCTTGTGAGTCTATCTCACTGATTTGTGACATACATTAATGAATTGGTCCCAATTGATCGAGATTCAAAAACCACCACTTATTAGCGGCTCTCAGAAAATGCACCACCTGTCAGGACCTAAAATGGGCTTGGCATTGGCTTTAAGCACTATAGCTAGGCCTCTTTATACTCAAAGAACACACCCTCTCGGCCTCATAGCCAGGAGCATCTAAGGGACACACCGCCCTAACTTCTATCGTGAATTCTACATTTGTTTTAAATTATATTCCAACAGTTAAGCCTTCCCCACACTCCTCAGAGGGAGTCCCTACACATATATCTATGTAAAAACACGTCGTAAGCATAGACAGAAGGATACACTCCTCAGCTAAATGTTGTGGTCCCACTATAGCTCTCCTCCTACACATCGGGGATTGACCCCTCGATGCACCGCTAACACAAATAGCACGTACATCACAAAATCCACTCTTATTTTTAAACATTTTAGAAGATAAGATATTTCCTCACTTAACAGTCCCCAATGGAAATCGATAGTCTAAACTTACAACTTAGGTATCTCACAAACTCCACATAGGTCATATGTATAAGAAAACAATTGCAATGCATCTAGGATTGACACCATGAGTTGCATGCAATGCGATTGTGTATGAACCATGGTGCTCAATCATTTTATGATTTAGAAATTAGCATTGTGTGGTGCAAAGACATTTCTTTCAATGATTTCAGCCTACACGTAATGTTGTGTCGCTAAGGGTTAGCACCGAGCATCCTCGTGTTGCTCCACCCTCTTAAACTTAAATTATAAATGTCCTATATGGTATGAACAAGTAAATATATCAGAATTTCAAATTTTATTAACAACTAATCAACATCAAAACCTCTATTTCCCCCTACCGTTTAAGTTAGGCATCATTGATAGGTGTAGAAAGCGGTTTTTTCATGTGTTTTTCTTATAAAAGTGGTAAAAACTATACTTTAACACAAAGACAAGGCTGAATTGAGGCTTATCCCTCATGCTCCAACCATGCCATACATCCAAGAATATAAATCATATTTTTTCTTAATTTTCTAATGCAAAAACCTAAATTTTTCTATTTTTCTACTATTTTTTTATTTATTTGGATAAAAATTTTGATATTTTTGATTTATGGATTGGGACTAATCTCAATCATTGAGAATTTATTTAATATTCATTTCTAATCCATATGAACCCCAAAATCACAACAAAACCCCAAAAATTATCATTTCCATAAAAATTGCATAATTGCGAGTTTTGCATGTTTTGGTATAAATCATTAAATGACTAGATTTTTTGGTTTTCTTCACGATTTCTAATAGATTTTAGCATTTTCAATCAAAGGCAACCATTTACAAAAAATTTCATCAAACATCTATTATGAAACAAATGAATCTATCACCTACACATAGAAACCTGGTTTTGGAGATACGTATTTCATGGTTAGGAGGCCATTGTCGCTAATTCTTAGTCACTGACACTCTCTCACAGCCCGAACTATGATCTTCTTTGCTCCGGTTCCATTATTCCATCAACATCTTACATCCAACTCGACCCCCTACTCCCATAGAATCACATGTGTGAATAGGTAGCAAGAGGAGAGAGGAGGGAGGAGAGAGAAAGACTAAAAATCAGAATTTTCATTTCCTTCATGAAAATCAACATGCTCACACCCAAAATAGAGCCCTCTGAGAGTAGATCAGAGATACGTAGTCAATTTTCTCTCATCCCCAGCATTGGAGAGGTACAAAATCCCAAAAAAAATGGGGCATAAAAAATTTTGTGCCCCCTCCCTCCTCACAATTGAAAATTTGGGTTTTTTCTTCTTAATCAAGCTTAAGGATTTAAATTTAAAATATCTAGTTCATCTTTGCATGTTCACACTGCAACCAAAGTGGATTTTTTGCTTTTGGAGGGACAAACGGGCTCGAATTCAAGATGGCCGAATGGCTTTGTGACATTGAAATATATATGCTTGGGACTTGTGACACATTTTTCGGCTTTCGAATCATGTAGCTGCTTCATAATACGAAACCTTACGGGGATTGAATGGGTGTCAAACGGACTTCAATCAATGAACCGAGACTTGCATTGGGTTCCTCGCATCAAACTCCATCTAGGAAAACTCTAGCTCATCGATCCACATATATTTCATTTTGCATCAAAATTTTGTCTTTTACGGCCTCCTAGGCTCTTTTTCACTTCAAAAAAGGTCTTTAAAATCCACTCTCACATACATGTATATTGCATGTGTATTGGCCACATGTCACTATCACTTTATTCTTTATTTTTTTTATGGCAATAGAATATTGGAAGGCAGGTCACACATTATGACTGTTGGAGTTCCCACATACTGTCTTACTCTCTCTCTTGCTTGAACCTCCATAGCTCTACCATCCTCTTATTTGCATTTGTGCTCTCACTCTTGCTCCACCTTTCAACTAGTATCAAAGTGAGTATTTGAGGAGTTCCACGGACTAATGCCAAGAGGCATATTCCACGGTGGATTCCGTGAGGTTTTGCAGTGGATTCCGTAAAATTTTATTATTACTGGGGCTCATACACAAAGTGGATTCTTTGTGCGAGAAGTCGATGGGGATGCCTATCCTTTTCGGGTGCTTTGATTGATTTTATGTGTACATGGGTGATTCCATAGCGAGTGATTCCGTAAAATACATATTTAAATTAATAAACATTTATGAGTTTAGAGTGCACACTCATAATAAATTAAGGTTAGGATTGATTTCTAACCATTTTATTTATGTAGCTGAAGACTGCTAGGTATTCAATTTTTTCGGTTTAATTGTATTATTTTTCTAACAATTGTGAATGCTTCAGTTGATGTGTAGAGCAAGCAGCGGTGGCAATGGGAAGCATTGGAGGATAGCGTGTATTCAAATTATCATCAATTTTTTATGGGCGCATATATTCTTAGGCATGGTGCCTATATTTTGACATGCTTATTTATCAAAGCACTTGATATTTATTTATTATTTTTGTATACACATGGACGCACGATTTAAATACTTGTATTGGACATTGTATTTGGGTACCGCCTGATTTCTTGGGTGCCCATTAGCTTTAATTCGTTATTGGCACAAAAGCAAACTCAAAAGCTAAAGTGTGCTATTTTGTAAATTGGGCTATTATTTGAGCTTGAAGATGAATAATATATTAAATACATGCTTTGTGGAGCGCTCACACAAGGCATGGGGGGAAGATCGCACCCAATTGGTCTCTTGTTCATGTCATGCAAGCTTTCTTCATTGGTTTTGGTGTAAAAAGTAGAGTTCTTTTGTTCTTGGGGACCTTCCGACGCTCACTACGCACGCATATGATGTTCGATCTGTGCACCAGTGGGGTATCAAAGTGAAGCTGAGATCGAGAGCTTCCAATCACTTACCATCTCGCGCGAAGGCAGAGCTCCTAGAACGATCGAGCTCTACAGTCATTCTCGTTGTTCGCAAACGGTCGATACCAGCATATTCCTGGCAGTCAAGAACTCCCTTCTCCACCTCTAATCGCGAAAGACCAGCCTCTGTAGGCGGAGGACTACGCTGATACTTCCTTCAACAAGTTGTTGTGATACAGATAAGGACTTCCATATCTCAAAGCTTTTAAAGCTTTAAGGTTAAGCTTACTAAGCTTAACAATAAGCTTACTAAAAAAAGCTTAATTAAATGACTTTTTGTGCCTGCGACGACAGTATGTACTGCCCGTCGTCGACGCTGGCGAGGACATACTCATGTCCTTTAAATCCACACTTAATCAAAAAAGCTTAAAGCTTTAAGTCCTCCAAGTTATCCAAGCTACACTAAAGTCATCTCCAACAACTCTTATAGCGGCCGTTCATACTATGTATAAGCTAAACTGGTTTTGGAGCTTCGAGAAGTCCCTGTTCACACTTGCAAACTTGCTGAACTAGTTTTAGCAAGAACAGAAGTTCACACGTAGTTTATATGCAACACTATTCTCTTGGAAGACAGTTGTGACAACGAATTCTACAATCGTAAAGGAGAGATACCATAAAAGCCCAACAAAAATATACAAGCCTTGTAAACCCACCTTTGAGCTACGCTCATCTCGCTAATAAGATTTCGAGTGTGTGAGGTCTTTTGGAATTTTGCAGGATGACTGAACAAAACATGGACGATCTTATGGGCTAAAGGTGATCTACCCGAACCAACGATGGAGCAAAAGTTGGATTTGATTATGATGCAGCTTGAAGAAGAATGAAGAGCCCAACAAGCTTTGCAAGTTCAATTGGCCAATTTGCAACGATCTACCACTGACCAAGATGGAACGCAACCCGAAGATCTTATACGATGTACCATCGATGCAACACTTGAATCCCAATCCATTCGCAAAGAAACAAAGATAAGTAAAAGAAACTTCAAATTTCGTACTTTCAATGGATCACGCAATGGAAAGACTATACTTGCTTTTATCAGTCAATTTGATGATTACTTCCATGAAGAAACATATGCTAAGAAAGACAAAATTAAATGTGTCACTAACCATTTAGTTGACCAAGCATCCTTATGGTGGACTGTGGTCCGCAAGAGCGTTGATTGCCCCACTACATGGGAGACTTTCCAAAAGAAATTTTTGCAGAATTTCCTTCCTCGTCAATTCCATAAAAAAGCCATCAAGCAATGGGATCTTCTACAACAAAGGGATCGCAAACGTATTTCCCAATACACTGAACGTTTCTGGAATGCCCTCTGCAACTACGAATGCTCGAAGATATACCTGAAGCAACTCATAAACGCAAGTTTATGTCTGGCCTACTTGGACATTTCTATGCGGAAGTCAATATGTTCAAGCCAACAACCCTTCAAGATGCAATTTCCTTGCCCCATGACACTGAAGACAAGATTCGCGAATGAGACAAGCGACCACAACAATTTCCAACTAATGGTAACTTTGGTTCCAAACAATTCAATTCAAATTTTTGAAGATTCAATCAAAGTTATTTTCTTCCATCTTCATTCCGTAAATCTAGGATACGACCACCTGCCTTGGCATCAAACACAAATCCAAACCCTAAGCCATCCCCATAGTCAAATCCCAACATTCCTGAACTTCCTGCCATTACCAATAATGTATCCAAAGCAAAACCCATAGTTTGTTACAAATGTCATCAACCTAGACATCTAGCAACCAATTGTCAATCCAAAAAGCCATATGTCCATATCAATTATTTGGGAGCAATAGAAGAAGAAGAACGTGAGGAAATGCCGGACTTTACGGAAGATGATGACGACATTGGTACTACTTCAGATACTTTGCCAGGTATGCCAACTCTCCATTCTTTATTAACAATGAAATGTTTTGTGCATGGTAAAGAAAATACTATTCTACATGATGATGGGAGCACAGATGACTTTATTTCTGCAAAGTTAGTCAAAGAATTGAATTTACAAACTATTTTTACACATTATCATATCAAGGCTACATTCCTAGGTATGAGATATAATGGAACACAAGAGGTGCATAATTTAGAAATTAAAATTGGTGAATATACTGAACGAAGAAATTTCTTAGTTGTACCTTTACAATCTAGTGACATTATCTTAGGAATGCCTTGGCATCATCAATACAATCCTGACAAATTATTCTACGCATTGAATTAAAATTTATTTTCAAGAAAAACAAATCACATTGCATGGTATGCACGCTTTCAATAATTTTCCGCTCCTTACTCATACTCAAGCTAAATGTACATTACGTAAAAATAGCAAATCTTATTTAATATGGGTGAATGAAATTCAAGCTAAAGAAAAACAAATGCATCCTAGGCATACATAATTTCTTGCCAAATTTCAAGATTGTTTTATTGTTGATTTACCACTTGGATTACCACCTTCACGTCATGAAGATCATAAGATAGATTTAATTCATGGAACAGAACCACCATGTAAAGCACCACATATACATAACCAAATTGAATAGAAAGAAATTCAAAATCAAATAGAAGAATTACTTAACAGAGGATTAATTAGACCTAGTAGTTCTTCATTTGGTGCACCTATCTTATTAGTGAAAAATAAAAATAATACTTATCGCATGTGCATTGATTATCGTACCCTAAATAAAATTACTGTTAAGAATAGATATCCGATTCTTAGGATAGATGATCTTATGGATAAGCTACAAGGATCTGCCATATTCAGTAAGATAGATCTTAAATCTGGATATCATCAAGTAAGATTGGACAAATCTGATATATTCAAAACTGCATTTAGAAAACAATTTGGACACTATGAATTTCTAGTTATGCCTTTCGGTTTAACTAATGCACCAGCCACATTTAGTCGTATGATGAATCACATATTTTTGAAACATCAACATTGTGTCATAGTTTTCTTTGATGACATATTAGTATTCAGTAAAAATGAGAATGAGCATCATGAACATTTGTCTTTAGTTTTTAAGTTATTAAAGGACAATCAATTATATGCTAATCCAGAAAATAGTGAATTCTTCCAAACAAAAATTGAATATCTAGGACATATTATTTCATCAGAAGGTATTAAAGTCGACCCTAAAAAGATAGAAGCAATTTTAAATTGGCCCATACCCAAAAATATGCATGAATTACATTCTTTTCTAGGTCTTGCTAGCTTTTATAGAAAGTTTGTGAGGAATTTCTCATTACTTGCATTACCTTTTACAAAACTTTTAAAGAAATGTATTATGTATAACTGGTCTGACAATCAACAAAAATCCTTTGATTTATTGAAACATGCTTTAACTCATGCTCCTATATTACAACTACCTAACTTCAATAGACCATTCTTCTTAGTAGTTACTAACGCTAGTGGATCTGGAATAGGAGTCGTCCTTATGCAAGATTCTCATCCCATAGCCTACTCTAGCTGTAAACTCAAATCATCTGAACTTAAATATTCTACCTATGACAAGAAATTGCTAGCTGTAGTACAAGCCTTACGTCAATGGAAACATTATTTAATGGGATCATGTTTCTTATACTAATGGATTCATGTTTTATGAAAAAAGATTATGTGTGACAGTTTCATTTGGATCATTTGTTTTGTATGAAATTCATTGTCCCCTATATCAAGGTCATAGAGGAATTATATCTACTTTGTGTACATTGACTGAAGATTTTTATTGCCCATATATGGGCATTGATGTATCTAGCTTTGTATCTGAATGCTTAGTTTGTCAACGAGTTAAAAGACACCATGGTAAACAATATGGTTTACTAATGCCATTATCTATTCCATCACGACTATGGGAACAGATTTCAATGGATTTTATCATTGATTTCCCTAACACTAAAGCTAACCATGATATGATTTGGACTGTTGTAGACAGGTTTAGGAAACAAGCATATTTTATTCCATGCAAGAAAACTTTAACTGCATCTCAAGCTGCTCAATTGTTTTTGAAAATTGTTTTCACTAACCATGGTTTACCAAAAGTCATTATTTCTGATCGTGATTCTAGATTTTGCAATAATTTTTGGATTACTTTGTTTGCTAACTTAGGAACAAAGATTGATTTTTCATTTGCATTTCATCCTAAAACAAACGATCAAACAGAAGCTACTAACAGTACTATTTTAGATCTTTTGCGTGCTTACACCATTTCAAAACCACACACATGGGATACACATCTACATTTACTTCAGTTTGCATATAATAGCACACCACATACAGCTACAAAGAAAGCACCATTTGAAGTTATTTATGGATATCGATTGCCTACACCTGTTGCATCATTATTAAACTAAATTCAGACTGCTGATGATATTGCTAACATGCATGCCACTATTTTTGATAAAGTTAAAGATATGATTGCCAAAGCCCAGCAATCATATACAAAACAAGAAAATAAGAAAAGACAGGATATGAATTTTAAAGTTGATGATTATGTTTGGTTACGAATAGAAAAACGAAGATTACAAAGCGTAGATAAGCACCCAGTTGTGAAATTAGCACCTAGATTTTATGGACCATTCAAAATCATACACAAAATCAATGACAATGCATTTAAATTAGAACTACCACAACATTGGAAAATCCACAACACCTTCCATATCAGTTTATTACGACCCTTTAGAGGCCAATTACCTGTACACCCTGTCTATGAAAACCCTCCTTTATTAGATGATGAAACTGAAATCCTTGAGCCTGAAACTAAGATACTGACTTTATGACCACTAGAACTGGCCGTAGATATTCTAGATATTTGGTCAATTTTAAAAATCATCCTGTTGAAGATGCCCAATGGATGCACGCTAGAGACCTAAATGCTTTCCCCACTCTGTTAGCTCCACATTGAGCTAATAGCAATTGAGGATAATTGCTATCCCACCCCGGGGGTATGATGCCAGGAGGCATATTCCATGGTGGATTCCATGGATTTTGCGGTGGATTCCGTAAAATTTTATTATTACCGGGGCTCATACACAAAGTGGATTCTTTATGCGAGAAGTCGATGGGGATGCTTATCCTTTTCGGGTGCTTTGATTAATTTTATGTGTACATGGGTGATTCCATAGCGAGTGATTCCGTAAAATACATATTTAAATTAATAAACGTTTATGAGTTTAGAGTGTGCACTCATAATAAATTAAGGTTAGGATTGATTTCTAACCATTTTATTTATGTAGCTGAAAACTGCTAGGTATTCAATTTTGTCGGTTTAATTGTATTATTTTTCTAACAATTGTGAATGCTTCAGTTGATGTGTAGAGCAAGCAGCGGCGGCAATGGGAAGCATTGGAGGATAGCGTGTATTCAAATTATCATCAATTTTTTATGGGTGTGTATCTTAGGCATAGCGCCTATATTTTGACGCGCTTATTTATCAAAGCGCTTGATATTTATTTATTTTTTTTGTATGCGCATGGGCGCACGATTTAAATACTTGTATTGGACATTGTATTTGGGTACCGCCTGATTTCTTGGGCATCCATTAGCTTTAATTCTTTATTGGCACAAAAGCAAACTCAAAATCTAAAGCGTGCTATTTTGTAAATTGGGCTATTATTTGAGCTTGAAGATGAATAATGTATTAGATACATGCTTTGTGGAGCACTCACACAAGGCATGGGGGGAGATTGCACCCAATTGGTCTCTTGTTCATGTCGTGCAAGCTTTCTTCATTGGTTTTTGTGTAAAAAGTAGAGTTCTTTTGTTCTTGGGGACCTTCTGACGCTCACTACGCGCGCATACGGCGTCCAATTTGTGCACCATGGACATTCACTTCAACTCAACAAAAGAGCTTCATTGACCATTTTCATGCCAGTCACTCATTGAGGTATGCATTACTCACATTGCTTCTCCGATTAGCTCCACACCTTATAGGCTTGCTAAGGATCTTTTGGACATTGCCATGAGCCTTCTCCAGTTGGAGTTGAGTTAGTAGTAGTAGCACTACCCTCAAGGATAACCAACATGAATTATGCAAACTATCTTGGGGCTATCCCTCCTAAGTCCTCTCCAATCCCACTTCAACTCAAACTTGGTTGTCCTTAGCATTTACTCTCAAGAACTTGTGGCTTGAAATACACTATTTTATAGCCCTTTTCATGGTCTCAAACTTTTGAAAACATATAGAACTTCCTACTCAAATCCAATAAACCCTATAGCAAAAGCACATGCACCTATTATGTGACACAATATTTTTTTCCATCATACACAATCATAGTCCCCCTTTACAATGGTGTCCACTAAAAACCTAGTACTTGAGAATCTTTGAATTCTTTTACATTTGGTGGCAAAAGATAATCCCTTAGTGTATCACAATTCCTTGCATGGTTCATACAAACATACAACCCTTTTGTCATTATGGCTTTGGATCCTTGCATAGGCTATTTTGTCACCTAATATTGTCTCCATGTGTACACTTGTGGTTTATGGCTATCCAAGAAGAATTGTATAGGAAGAGGAATCATGCACAAAGAAGTGTCAATCACCCTAGTCAACTCTAATGGTAATCTTTACATTGGCAGAAGCTACATAGAAGTCTCCATGGGCATTATTAATAGCCTATATCTTCTAACCATGTTTTACATCTATGGCCATCAATCATTCTCAACAAACTCTAAACCATTACATTGATTTCTGAACCATGATCAATAAGAGCACTGGAAGGTGTTTTCAAATTCCAAACTTTCACTATTGATTCAATGCCTACACAAGCCCAGTGACTCCTAAGTATGAAACCTAAAACTTCATCATCATTGTAACACATATATTGTACACCTTTTTGCGTATGGTTACAAACACTACATTTTTACCCTTAACACCTACTTTTCTACCACTAGAAAAGACATTTTTAGCATCAATAAATTTAGTTTTAGCACTTTCATTATCATCAAGCATTGCTTAAATACCCTGCAATCTAGGCTTTGCTTCACCCTACACCATAGCTTGTGCTAATTCTCCATTTTTCTGTCTTTTTCACTTTATGATGTCAATGATTTCTTCATGGAACTCCCTCTTGGCAATACCAAGAATCTCCCCAAGGGTAAATTCCACTTTACTGTTCATGATGTGCTCCTTCAAAACCTTTTTCAAATAAATTGCAATTTCTATATCCGATCATAGCTTATATCTTGGTTGCTTTTCCTTTGGCTCTACATGATTCTACTTTTTCTCTTTTGAAACATCCTCCATAGCATGATCTAGCATAGTCCTAGTAGGAGGTGGAGGTGGATTTGAATTAGATCTACCACCACTACCTTTAACTCATGGATTGCAACCCCTTTGGCCCAAATCGCATTTATGCATGGCTTCAACTCATGGATTGTGACGAAAAAGATTGACTCATGATATGAGAAGGGAGACCAAAGAATTTCAGCTTTTCTGCATGTATTTTCAAGTAATTAGAAACATTTTGACCACCAAACATTTTAACTTGACTCTCAACCTTTTCTCAACAACTCACAGTGCCTTAGTCATGATGGGCCCCTACTTTGCAAAAGATTGTTGCATCTACTATTGCAAATACATGTTAAACATTTGTAATAATGGCCTAACTTCACCAGATGAACTTGTAGAATGAAAACCTATAACATCCTCCATGTGGCAAAACTTAACTCTAGTGCTTTCACATTGGTTTCACCAAAATGTTGTAGGACAAAGCACATTTATTTAGTAGACATAGAGTCCCTAAACAGAAAGTCTAGCAAAAGGGGAAGTATCTTCTAAGTAAAAACAAGGAAGGTGCAAGTATATATCAATGGTTCAAGCTGTTTGATTCAAAGAAATGAGATCTTTAAAATTCAAATCCAAATATGTACATTGTATATCCATACCCCTTTTCATCATGGTCACACCATAAAACTTACCATAATGCATATTCTTCAATGAGGATGAATGTTAATAGGAAACAATGCTTCTATGTTCCGATTTCTACCCTTTGAATAGTCCTAAAGTAGAATAGCCCCTATACTTTCAATTTTCCCTTTCTAAAGTGAATTTAGCCTACAAAATCCCTTCAATTCTCTACATAAACTTTTATGAAATACATGTAGACATCAAGACAATCCATGATTATTCTTCAAACAAGCCAATTATGATCAAGTATCTAGAGGTGAATGCGTGCTATAGTAATGATGCCCTGTTTTGGAGAGTATTCAATAGTGAATCATCACTTAGAATAGTTCTCAAAATGTTCCACGCCTTCCCTCATACAACTTGTTCATTATATGCATGATCTTGCCCCTTCTTTTAGGGCACTAAAATGCAAGATGATTCATTGGAGAAGGAAGTTAATGATTATGATGTTGGTAGATTGTAGGAGGATGAGGGAAATGGGATGGACTATTTCTACAAATCTCAAGTGAAAGAAGAAGCATTATCAATATGCTCTGTGCAACAATTCAAGGCTAGCATGTCTTGTAAGACCTCTTTTATATTCCCCCCTACCACTAGCTTAGGAGGAAAAAAGAGGAGACATTCCAAAGTTGATCCTAGTAGTGATAGCTTGATAGCCAATAGCAAAGGGCCTGGAGGCAAGAGAAATATATTATAAGTCTAATAAGAAGTAATGGTCAATAAATTAAGGATTTTATCTTATAAATCTAAGGGGTTAACAAACCCTTTCAAAGCTAATGTGATCAATAATTGGTTATTTCAAGAGATTCTTAATCCTAATTTTACCATTTTTCAAGAGTTCAAAATTGTTGGGATAATTTTCTTAAAAATTTAAACTCCATTTCTAGATATTTTGAGTGAGTTGCTATAGACCATGAAGGGAGAAGTGGGGGGACTACTATAGGAATCAATAAGGGAATGGCCCATTTAATGAAGAAAGTAGTTAAAGACTCAGAGCATAATTTGATAGCATCCTACTTAAATGCTAAGGCGAAAATAGATCTCATTTGAGTTTGTGCCCTAGGAACCTAGAATAATAGAGCAAGGATTTGGAACTCTTTGAATGATATATATTTGTGACTTCAATATGGTAGAAACCTAGTTTAATAGGCTAAACTGGATGGGAAACATAAAAGGGGGAATTGAGAAGGAATCCTATGAAATCCTCAAAGATTTTCATAGCTTGATGTCAACCCACATTTGGGCTTCAAAATATCTAATAATCAAAAGGCTCCACACCTCAAGAAGGCCACTTGATAGGTGTTACATCTCTCAAGTCTAATGGCATGATACATGAATTGCCATCAAAAGTTACACCATAGTACAGCCCTTTTTCTAACCACAAACCAATCCTCACAACCCTCTCTTAGGACTCAACCTCTTAACCTAGGGTAGGATGGTTTCATGCAAATCCCACCCTATTTAAATTTACATACATATGGTAGGGAATGAAACAAATTTGGGACTCTCACTTCCCTACTATGGGCAGCTTTGCCAAAGCTTGGGCTATGGTTATCAATGAATTGCAACATTTCCTTAATAAAGCTAAACATATTCAGTGAGATAGGAGTGCAAAGATAAAACTTATCAAGATATCATAACACTAGAAAAAAGAATCGAAGAAGAAAAAATTCTTCTTCAACCACCTCAAATGTTGGCTACTAAAACTAAGCTTAGGAAGGAGAAATTGATAAAGGCTAAGCATCTTCAACTCTACTTTAGGGAATGTTGGTTAGCCAAAGGAGATACACCTACCAAAGAGAACTTCAAAGTTCTCAAGAAAAAGCAATGTAGAGATAGGATCCCCTTCATCTGAAAGAATGATAGATCATCATTAGCTCTAAATCAAGAAAAAATATCATTGGCTATTAAAGGCAACAGCAATCAATGACATTTATGCCAGAGTCACCAGTGGCACATTAAGGAGCTAATGGGTGCAAATCTAGTAATGGCTACCAAACATGGCACATGGGCCAAGAGAATGTCCCACTACTTGACATGACACATGGGTAGAGAGAATGTCCCATGGTAGGGAGTGACCTATATAACATTAGGGAGCAAAGCATGGCACTTGGTTGTTATTCAAGCATACTCATAGTCTTGGAGTCCAAGCAATAAAGATTCCTCTTACTCCATGCCATATCTTGTGTGATACATTCTACCAAGTTTTCTTTGATTGGCATCCTAGGTGCTCTCACAGCAGTGCCTACCTTGTACTATTTTCCAATTACTTGTATTCAATAGTAGTACTGCCTTGGTCATTGTATCCTAAAATTGTATAGCCTCTTGTATTGTGTTACAACCATTTGGTCCTGAATTGATGTACTAGTTTCTACTTAAGTAATACTTTTTGGATTGAGTTTGAGTACATTTTGTATTTGATCTCTATGCATGATTATGTCTTGCTCTCCAACCTGGGTACTATATGTTGAAATTGATGTTAATGTTTGTTTGTGTTGACTCTGAGTATGTCCATCTTCATTTCTATGGTGGCCGTTCTTGGATACTAATTACACATGGCAACCATAATTACCATCCATATGCACGCTAACGTGAATGCATACACATTCGGACAATCTCCTAAGGTAGTTCTGGTATTAGGCCTAGTCAGGGTAGTCCTGCTCTAGACAACGCTAAATGATACCACCTTCTAATGGTTGTTTCGTTCCTTAGTGAGGGCATATTCAAATCATAGAAAGTTTCTCCAAATTTTCAAAAATGTCATTTGCATTTAACTCCTTTGAGACTAGGAGCATCTCGACTCGGAGCAAACCTAGCACTTCTATCTTTTCACCCATTACACCAATAAATCTAGCAAATTGTTTTCTAGAATCACCAATAGATGTCCCATCCATAGCCACAACTCCTCCAGTCATTCCCACCCAAATGACACACCAACCTAGCATATTCGTCCAAAAAATGTTTTTATTCAATAGTTCAATGTGGCACTTACAATTAACTACCTTGGCTAGGTCAATGAAGCCCACAAAGTTGCCATATTCAAATCCTTGATGCAAAAGAAGGCTACCACCTAGCTAGTAGCAGAACATGGCTGGCCATCATGGAATGAAGCCCTAATGACTTCTGTATCCTATTCCAAAACCAAATGGATGCACAAAAACTTTAATGACTCCGTCATTTGAAGCAATTTGATTGACCAATCTAGGCATATACTGCCAAGTTCACAATCCTAAACAATCATATTGATCCAAATGCACAACCAAAAGATGAAATGTTGAATACCCTATACATCCAAGGTTTTAATAAACCTATTTGGAAAGCCTTTGCTTCTAATGATCTATCCAATAATACCATTAACCCATTTTATAAGAAAGCTCTCAAATTAGAGCAATTCCTATCAAAGAAAAAATCAAGAAAAGGAAGGAAATCTTGAAAGTCCACTATAAAACACCAATAGGATGATAGTAGTAGTGAATCTACTTTTGATTCTAACATGAAAATAGAATCCAATGATACAAAGTCTAATTTTGAGGAAGGATAAAGAAAGAAACAAAAGAGTAAGAAAGAAGACAAAGGGAAGAAAACTATAGAAAGCACTAAGAAGAATGAGATCAAAAACCTCTGGTGCACACAATGTAATAATCCAGGACATGTCCAAGCTGAATGTAGCATGATGCGAATGATAAGGGATCATAGTAACCAACTTCAACCAATGGTCCAACCTCCAAGCCCCTACCCCGACCATGGTGTATACCAATCAAGACCGACAATGGCTGGGGTGGGTGTCATCGAGGTGGAAGAGACTGAGGGAATTTCTGGCCCTTTGCTAAACATCATTTATTTTACATGCAAGATGAACACTAGTGAGCTGAGTGTCACGACACTCAAGCACATGATGCTTAGAAAAGACAAACACAAGGCCTAGCATGTATGCCTAGAGCAATATAATTTAGATTAAGGATTTGTTCGAATTGAAGGTGCATATGATTACCCGGTCTAGCATGACCTACAAGGATGCCATGTTGTATTGGCACCTCCTAGTCAAGTAGGAGAAAGTTCACCACATGAGATGGTAGGATGGACTGTAGGTGCATCAGCGACCATGCAACATTTGGCCTCAAGTTTGAGTTTTGAGGATAGACCCAGTAATCAACTTGGCAACTCCAAACCCCCATAGTCTACTCACCCTATCCCACCCATTCAAGGAGTGCAGTAGTCTATAAAGACTCACTCCCACCCAGCATGGAAAAACCCAACCTCCAACTTGAGTATCAATCCAAAGTCTGAAAAGTTCAAAGTGCAGCTGGTGAATACGACACGGAGAACAACTAATCCACCCCAAAAGAAGAACAAACAAGTTGTGCGCAAAAATTGGCAACCTAGTGGATAGAAGAACACATGTAGTAGCCCTAGAGATCAAAAAGGGGAGCTACCAGAAGCTCCTCCTAGCAAGTAGAAAAGTTAAATTTCAAATATCCACACTGTTAAAGCCTAAAAGAAGGCTATAGAGGGCCAACTTGGACAAAACTGCAGTACAATTACGGTTAATCTGAGTGGTTAGAATAAGGAAGCTCATCCCATAGCAGTGGAAGGAAACATGCCAAGCATTTTGGCTGTTCCAGACACATCCAAAGCATTAATCGGATGTGGTCCTTTCAACAATACTATTCCACCAAAGGATTTACTCAATCTAGTCCTAGCTTTCAATGACTATTTGTTAAAGATGATTCAAACCTGAGCACCCGGTTTACCAAAACTAGAAGGCATGGCCATGATGGCCCATGCCTTGAAGAAAACAATCTACAAGATACTATAACATCTAGTTCTAGCAAGCCCCTTGTCTGACCCGACCGTTCCAATGATCCCTATTTGGTGCAAGGATCAAATCATGCAAAACGTCCTGGTCAACAACAAATCAAGGATGAATATCATCATAGTGGAAACTTGTAAACAATTGGGATTAATGAAATGGGAACCATCCCCCTTCCTAGTGAGGATGGCCAATCAACAGCAACAACGAGTACAAAATTTGGACATTATCAAGTCTATACTGTAGTTTCTAGTGTCCCTAGTAGTCTTACATATGGAGCATCTTGGCAAAGATTACCACTTGCTATTGGTAACACCTTGGCTATGCCAACCAAGTGTCAGTCACAACTAGGATAATGATAAACTAACTATCTATAGATATAAGCACAAGGTAAAAACCTTATTGACCAATGTTACCCCACATGCCCCACATTGCCAACCAATTGTAGCTGAAATAGTTAACATGGTGGAGGGACTCAATGATGATGAGGAAGAGGAGTTCTTGAAGGCTAATGTCAACCTCAAACCCTGGTGTCTCGTTAATGTCCTTCAAATTAGTGATCAATACATGAAACCCTAGATTCTGCAACCTCAAGCCCTAGAAGTGTAGCAATAGGATGAAGGTCCAAACAATTATGGAACTAAAAGTTCAAATTACACATAAGGCAACACCAACACTCACCAGATTGTTGATGCTAACATCAGTGAAATACTAAATCAAGAGCACAATTTTAGAGTGTAGATGCAAAAAGTAATAAGAGTCAAAGAAGATGAGTTGGGTAGTCCATCTAGGTCCAACTAGTCGAGATCAATGCCCAATTGCAACCACTCTTTTGACAACAACTCATCAATTTGTTGATCAAATTCAAGGATGTGTTCTCATGGGAATATTTAGATATGAAAGGGCTAGATCCTTGTTTCTATTAGCACTAGATTCCTCTAAAACCTGATGTTATTCTAGTCTGAATGCATAGCTACAAAATGAATCCTCATATGGCTAAGTAGGTCAAAGAGGATTTGGATCAACTATTGAGAGTAGGTTTCATCACCATAGTAGATTGCAAGGATTCATATCCTTGATTGTCATCATTTTGAAGAAAAACAAGAAGCTTCAAATCAGTATGGATTACTAGAAGCTTAACGTAGCTACAATCACAAATCCTTTCCCTATCCCTTACTTGGATACCGTACTAGATGAAGTAGTTGGACATGAGATATACTCTTTTCCCGATGGCTTTAGTGGATACAATCAAGTGTATCTTGCTCTAGAAGACCAAGCTAAAATTGCTTTCATCATTGCATGGTAAGTATATGTATGCACCATGATGTGGTTTGGTCTCAAGAATGCTTTGGTCTCCTTTCAAAGAGACATGCTGGAGATCTTTGGGCTCTACCTCACAGATTTCATGAGGGTCTTCTTGGATGATTTGAGTGTCCTTGGAAAGGCCACCGTTCACCCAACGCACGTTTGTCTTTGCCTCACCAAATGCCGAGAGGTTAAGTTCAAGTTTAAATCCACTCAAACGTACATTCAATATTCAAGGTGATATTTAGTTAGGCCACATTATTTCATGAAATGGCATAGTTGTCGACCTGACCAAGGACTATCCAGTTTACCGAAAGAGAGTGTCTTGGTATGATCTATTCCATCAAGAAATTCTGAGATCATCTACTAGGAAATGCTTTTGTCTTTCATGTGGATCATTCAACACTAGTTTATCTAGTTAAGTAAGAGAATGTTACTGAGCAACTTGCCTAATGGATTCTCATGCTGTCGGAGTTTGAATACACAATCATACATTGTCTTGGCACCTTCACATCATTGCCAATTTCCTATCCCTCATCGTCGACTCTAGAGAACCTCTAACCAGTATAGAGGGTGACTTTTTGGATGCCGAACTGTTTGTTGCAATAGTGAATATGCTTGACCACCCGGGAGCCACCCAACCCTCTGTGGTTATGTATAAAGAAATGATGATTTTCCTAGACATTGCACCTCATCTCCAGAAGGACCAGTGAAAACGATTGGCTCTCTGAGGCCAGCATTTTGAAAATTTCATGGGATAATTGTACTACTGCATGCTATCTAGAGTACTGCAAAGAGTAGTTCTCCCTATGAATTAGCCTACTATCTTGGAGGAAGCCCACCAAGGAATTGTTGGTGGCCACTTTGCTGCTGAAGTGACAATATACAGAACCTAGCAAGCTGGCTTATGGTGGCTGACTATGCATGGTGATGTCTACAACTAGGTCTAGCACTATGATTCCTGTCAATGACTTGGCACAGCCTGGAGCCAAAGTCTACTTGCCACCCTAGCCAATCCTACCTCTAGAACCTTTCAAGAAGTGGGGATTGGACTTCATCAATCTCATCTCTCTAGCTATAGTATATATACAAAACAAGTATAGCTTGTTGATAGCCATGGATTATTGCACCAAATAGGTTGAAGCATGGCCCCTACTACCAGACAATATGATGAAGTCAATCACCAAATATCTCTTTGAGGACATCTTCACTAGATATGGCACTTCAATCAAACTTGCCAGTGACAAAGATACACATTTTGTCAATAAGGTAATCAAGAAGCTCACATCATTCTTATTGATTGTACATAAGAAATCCTCTCTGTACTACCCACAAGCTAATGTCTTATAGCTGAGTTCACAAACAAATACTTATGTTAAATCTTAACCAAGTTGGTATATCAAAGTAGAAAAGATTGGGGTTTCCACAATACTATGGGTTTTCTGAATATCCTTCAAAGTCACCACTAACATGACCCCCTACAAGCTCTGGAAGCCATTACCCCTTTGAAATTTGTCATCTCGAGTTTTCGACTTGTGCTGAAAGATCTATTCATTCCCAAAGCATCCCTTCCATTCTGGATGGAAGCCATAGCCCAATTAGAAGAAGATCAAATCGACAATACATATATTCTATCAAAGGTCCAAGCTCGATAGAAATACAAAGTCGACCTACTATCCAAGAAACTACTATTCTAAAAGGGTACTAATTCCTTCTATTTGATAGATTTACAAGGCAAGTTGTTATCAAAGCTTATCAACAAAATCTTACTATGCCACTACCATGCGAACAACCTCTAGTGCCCATTCATAATCAGACTGAATTCTCTTGTTTTCGATTTCCCATCACATTCTAGTGTTCTCCACCTAGGGGATGGAAGAGATCTTCAACCCCATCACAAACAAAGAGTATCGACTTAGCAACCTCCTTGTGCCTCACAAATAGAAGCATGAGATGCTCAAGTTCCTAGTCAAGGCTCTCTACCAATAGGCAAAGGCATTCACTATCTCAAAGAAGGTAGCTTCTCTTTTCTTTTCACCTTCTTATACTCTTGTTACCTAGGCACATATCATCAAGGACCACCTCTTTGTTGAGGCCAAACATGTCACCCACCACTATCCATTCATTGTCAGGGCCATGAAGGTGATGTGCGGGCAACACTTCACTCTCCTCTTTCTACCTCCTAATTTAGTTGACCCTCCCCCCACCTACTTGCCTCATTAGTGGTAGACACCATCTACTCTCATCTTAAGACCGGAATCACTTCAGAGCAACTAAGTAACGTTGTCGAGAACCTTGGAGACTGTAGAAGGACAATGACTCAAAAAGGAGGTCATGCCCACCATGGGAAACACCAAATACTAAATCCTCAAAATGGAGGACCACCCAAAGAATGCCATCGACCACCAAGCTGCCGCTCTAGATTGCTCCACCTAGTGACCTCACACCCCTCTTCACCCAAGAAGTCCACTTTAGCCACTAGTCTCTCCACTAAGCTCACCCTCCTCAAGTCAAAGAGCTAGAAGCACCAGTGGGAGAGAACCTACAACAAGAGAACAAGCCCATCACCAATTGGCCTAACACTGCCCTTTCTACCCAACCTCTCCTCGTTGACACTATAACCTTCCCACTTGTCCTCATCCCAACGAGCTTAGCTAGGAAATGGCACACCGGTCACTGAACTTCATTAATGGGTTCTTGACTAAGCAGTAGCACCAACAATAGGGGCTCATCGTGCAAGTAAATTGCCTCAAGCAGGTGTACACCACCCTCTCTAAGTAGCTCTGCTAGAATGACGCTACCCTCTATGACCAATGGCAATGGCTAGAGGTGTGTCACCACATGCAGCTCACCTTTGTCAAAGATGTCCGGAGCTAAGCCTTGCAGCAAGAGAGGGAGAATGTGTTTCTCCAAGCATGGGTAGATGGAGTAGAAAACCCCAATGATGTGACCCCACTCTCCCTAGAGGTCATCAAAGAACTCTAGCAAGACTAAAAGAGGGAGTATACCAACCGATGGGAGAAGCTGAAATACGAACTCCAAGCCACCATGAGGGACTCTTGCTTCAAACTCCCATCTTCGCTCAACAAGACGAATGAGACAAGAACTCCGGCGTTAAGTCCGTCTCTCCTATCATACGGCTACCCGTCACCTCCTCAGCATAAGGCAAGGGCACCCCCATCGGCTCCACCCCAACATCGGTGGCCACGTTCAAACTGGTCACCCTGTCAAAGACTAGCCTCTCGGCCACTCTCTCTTCAAACATTGCCGAGAGGAGCTAGAGCAACGTAATGATGCAGGCGCAGAGAAGCAGGTGCACACTCGCGTAGCCTAGGAGATGAAGTAGGCCCGCAAGAAATTCTGAAATTTTCATGTTTTTCCTCCTCCACTCCTCGCCCAAGAGTCAAGGAAAAATGGGGTGTGAAAAAGCCCTAAGAATTAGGGGTGTGAAATTAGGGTTATGTCGCAATAAAATGTAAGGTGTGGAAAACCCTAAGAATACGCATGAATCATCTTTTGTTTTAAGTCTCTTCGTGTTCTCTCTCTCTCTCTCTCTCTCTCTCTCTCTCTATATATATATATATATATATGCTTGTTTGGGGTGAGGGTGGGTAAACCCTTCTCTCACCCCTAAACAATGGCCTATTAATACTTTTATGATATTTTTAATGAGTGCACGCTATCCACTAATTAGTGAACAACTGAAAAAGCTCGGGTATCTAGATGTTGTAAGAAAGTTGTGCCAACTAAAATTACCCCCCTACTAGATGTTGATCTCACACCCTTAGAACTTGTTGGTACAAAAAAATCATAAGTCCTAGAGTCTAGATGGCCTTTCAAATGAGTTCTACCAACAATACAAAGAACTCATTCTAAAACCCCTAGTTTCAATATGGAAAGAAGTAGTACATTATGGTACTCTTCCTTCAATGATCAATGAAGGAATAGTGAGGCTATTTCACAAAAATTATGATATAGGCCCTATTGGGGAATTGGAGACCTATCACTTCTGTAACATTAACATCCAAAATCTTTGCTGAATCTCTAGCTAGAAGACTTATAGTTCATCTTAATATGAAAAAGAAACAAAAAGGATTTATAAAAGGAAGATATATTTTGGATGCTATCATACGTCTTTGGGAGAGGCTTGATTATGCATGAAGAAATAACTAGGATTTTTTCTTCCTTAAAATAGACTTTGACAAATGCTATGGGCAATTAGAATGGGACTTCATTACTACAATCTCTATTAGATATAGGCCTAGGCAAAAGATTCATTGAATTTGTGTTTGTACTATTTGGGAACGCATCCACCAATAAAGGAACTATGGGGGCTGATCTTAACCCTATGGTGATATAGTGTGGATTATAGGTTAGACTTGCTGATTTTGGGTGGGGTAAGATGAAGAGTCTATTCCCTCTTCCTGCCCACCCTAGGGACAACCACATCTCTATCACTAATCTAAATAGGAGGTGGAATATTAATTGGAATCCAAGGCAATGGGAAATTCAGATTCTAGCAAATCTCGAATGCACCCATCCTCCCAAAGATATCCCTACTCCTCTTGCTCAAGGACATCTAGATGCACAAAAGAGTTGAGACACTAGGTGTTGGTACATGTACATGCAGAAGATGCAATATGGATAAAGAATCTATACCCCACTTCTTCCTAAACTACCCTAGCAACAAAACCTACCTTCAACGGCTCCACTTGATCATGTAGCCCCCTTCCATCCATACATGTCATCTTGGAAGGAGCTTACTCTTAGGAAGGCCAATGGTCTTCCCTCTTTCATCTAGACCTGCCTAAGAGGAATATACCTTTTGGGTGGTGTAGCTAACATGGAATGACATCGTTTTTACTAACAATAAGGTGCTACTATTGTTTAAACTAATACAAGATGTTGACATGCAAATAAACATCCAAGCCCTCTCCATTGTGAAGGTAGAAGCCAAGCTGACTATTGCCAAGGCCAAGGAGATGCCTACAAAGAAAGGAAAAAAGGAACTTCATCAACAAAAACAAGAAGAGATTAAGACAATCTTGTTAATAATGTCCAAAGATCTGAACCATTCTCCATCTACTGCTCCCTCAAATAAGACATAGACTCACCGTCCAATACACCCTTTATAGCACCAATGAAGAAGAGGAATAAGAGTTTGTGTCTATTAGAAAATTCAAGGTACATGAAGATCACAAGCTCCACTTGGAATGAAGGGAAGCCATCTAGAATGAGATTTGGAGCTTTCCTAGACCCCCTCATAGTTTGGCTAGTTTTTCTCTATGTCCCCTCACAGTGTGGATGCTTCTCCTCCATCCCAATCTGGTTCAAAGAGACTAAACTCTTTAGACTGTATCCCAAGATAGTATATAGGCTATACATCATCCAAAAGGATACCAGTTTCTCTAGGATATTTTTGAGAGTTCAAATGGGTTGGCCCACACCCAGTATGTTGTAAATTGATATTATCTATTACTTTTGGATTTCCCAAGGCAAGTATCCAACCTAACATGTGTTTACATGGCACTCAAAAAACTTTTAAAATTTTTTCTTTAAATTTTTTGTAAAATGTGTCTTGAAAAAAGGAATTTGGTCAAACAATAAGAGAGTTGTGTGTGTGTGTGTGTGTGACACGTTTTTTCTAGTATGTTCTTGATGGGTCATAGACTAACATGTGTGCATTAAGAGCTCCTGTCAATCTTGGATCTCTCTCTCTCTCTCTCTCTCTCTCTCTCTCTCTCTCTCTCTCTCTCTCTCTCTCTCTCTCTCTCTCTCTCTCTCTCTCTCTCTCTCTCTCTCTCTCTCTCTCTCTCTCTCTCTCTCTCTCTCTATGCACCATTGATCACCACTTAGAAGAGAATGTATCTATCCCACACATAGTCATCATTAATCTCTCTCAAATGCTATTCATTGTTAACAATGATTTGGTGAAGTGGCTTAGCAAAAAAATATTATCCTCCTCAAGGGAACCCATGGTGAAGGTGGGATGAAAGTGCATTATGAAGGAAGGGAAAGAAAGGAAGAGGTGGGCAGTAGCTCTCTCTCTCTCTCTCTCTCTCTCTCTCTCTCTCTCTCTCTCTCTCTCTCTCTCTCTCTCTCTCTCTCTCTCTCTCTCTCTCTCTCTCTCTCTCTCTCTCTCCCTATATGTTCCATAATCTCATTTTTCTTCTCCTCCCCTTCCCCTTCTCCACCCCTCTCTCTCTTAATAGTGAGCTTCTCATGGCAATAGGTAGACTACCATCGATGTGAGGCTATAAGCACGACTAGGAGGGTATGGTTGTTGGAGAGGGTCCCCCCTTCCCCAGCTTAGTCTCTCTCTCTTTTCCCTATAATATGATAGCCAAGAGTTGAAATAGCACAATGAGTTAAATGGCAGATGGTCTAGCTTGGAGATGTTATGGCAAGTTCAGTTCATTCCAATACCAAATGGGACATGTTAAGAGCTCTTCAAAGATAAATAGGTTAGCCTCGCCAAGATTCTTGAAGGCTGATTGCCATAATGAGAGGAGTTTATGGAGTTAAAGTCTATCATTGGGTATAGGGAAGCCCTATGGCTTAGGTGTTCATGATGGACCAGCATGCATCATCAAAAATGACATAGAAGGAAGTGCATCAAGAACATCAAGCTTGTTTACAAGGATTCCTTAAGTCTGTGTTGACTCAGATGTTCATGAGCTTCTTTGTACTCTCCTTCTTTAGTGAATGGAAGCTCCAAGGTAGCAAGAATATGAAGTCAGTCGTTCTCATCTTCTGGGCATGGAACATATTTGTTCAAGGGCTTCTATGTTGGGGGACAGATGGTGTCACCCCAGAGTAAGCTAGAAAGAGCATTCAGGTCAACTGGGGTAGTCTTTCAACCATCCATTTCAATACGCATAGCCTCAATACAATTTTCCAAAAATACTAGACCATTGTCCCAATCTTCAATGAGCCACTACACGCATCCATGGTCGGCCAAGCAAGAGGTCATAATCAACTCCTTTCATGACCACAAATATGATAGAGAACTTGATACCAATGATCTTCACTAGCTAGTCCTTTAACACACCTAAGGGGGACACCTTAGAACCATCGATAACAGTGAGATTAAAGTGAACAAGAGGACTGTCTGCATGACTAGAAGAGTTGGAAGTTGTCATAGCATACTGCAAAGGGGACTCATCCAAACCAGAAGGAGAGAATACAAAGGCATCAACCATGGATGCAAAATCTCCCACACGAACAAGCCTAGCAAACAAAAGCATGACATATCCAACCACTATAGCTCATAGCCATAAAAGCATAAGCATTCCTCAAAGCCATAAATGCATAAGCATCCCCGAAACATAGGAGTATACATAACTTTACAGTGTCTCATACCATGTAGTAACATACATGTCCAGCCAAGAACGGCAGGTAGCAAATAAACCTACAAAAATCAAGCTCCAATAAAAGCCCAAATATCTATGTAAAAGCATCCAAGTAAGAGGCTCTGTAAAATACATAGCAGCAAACCATGTGCATACACAGGTGGCCATAAAGAACAACTGCTCCCTGACATACACGGGCAATAGTAGCCCAAATAGCATAGATGTTATACAACAGAGAAGCAGGATGGCCATAACTGTAAATCCCAAGCACTATCCAAGTCCACTGATCAGTAAGTATCCCGCATATCAAATGCAAACCAGCAATCACAGCTCAATAGACAACTGCCAAAATTTGGGAGCAGTTCAAGCTCAATACCTGTAAGTGCGTCCAAGTAATAGCCAAGATCCATAATCGGAGCATCAAATCCCATATAGCATCCAAGGTCATAACAGAAAAATCCAAGTCGTAACGGAAAAAGCCGAGTCAATGTCCAACTTCTCAAGGGGATACTCAAATGAGTGTCGAGATGAGGCTCAAAGAACTGCCATCCATAACCAACCAAAAGCATTCACCAAGACATCATAGCTCGTACTAGGTAGCCTAGGCATAAACCATGTCAACAATGAAATGCCAACTGCAAAGAAGTGATAGTCAAACCCAAATCGAGCTCTAATCTCACCTCAAAAGCATTCCGGAGCATAAAAAAGACATGTGGCATAGTCCAAATACATCATGACATCATATCAAGTAGCTAGGAGATAACCCAACTATAGCAAAAATAGCTTTAGCCATGAAGTTTCCAGCAGCAAATAACAATCCAAAACTAAGCAAAATAATGCTCAAACCAAGCTCAAATCCATAGGCAAACCACAGGCATACATTCCCGTATGTATCGGCACCGACCAGGCATAATCGGGCATCAAAGACCTGTAAGCATAAAATTGAAGTAATAGGTAGCTGCCCTATTTTGGACGGATCTGGGACTATTCAAAATAGTCAATGGCATAAGAGGCATAACATCCACAAGTGATCCGGTATCAATAGACATCAATAGAAGCATCACATAAGCCATAGGGATACATATACATGCTATCTCAGATCTGAAATCTATTGCAAAATATTTTGTCATCAGAATTTGGCAAATATGACATCACCATCGTGTCTGGAGCATGCCAAAATCCCAACTTAGACTCTTACCTTGCCTAAATCGGGTTTTGAATGCTCGAGATATGAGAAAAAGAGTGATTTTTGAGCCATTTTTGCAAACAGGCGCAAATAAAACGTGAGCATGCTGTTGTACTTAAGGGACCAAATCAGGGTGGGTAGGGGATAAGCAAGAGCCCAATGAAGGCCTATAATAGGCCTACACAAGTCTAGGACAAGTCCAAGCAAGAGGTGAAGAGAACAAGCTTCAATGATGGAAGCTATGGCTGCCTCTTCATAAAACCATGTTGTTCATGTCAAAGAATGGCTGAGAACTGAGTGAGAATCGAGCTCTCATACCTCGTGTAAATGCTGGGAAGAGCTCGCGAAGGAGTGGCTCTGATACTAGTTGAAAGGGATGCAGGAGACGCGGGAGAGAAGAGCACACACAATGTAGGTAACAATGTTATGACAACCTTATTGCACTTTCATATATATATATATATATATGAATAAAGAATATGGGCGGTCACTGTGCACGGACAGGCCCAAGGGCCTTTTACCCCAACATGATCCTACATCTTTAGGCTAAAAGCTCATTATTTCCCTCTTAAATTTCTACCCATAGCTTTCAACAAGTTGTATAGCCTCATGAAGAGTCTTGGGTTGCATAGCATCAATTTTTGATAAAAGATGAATATCAAGTCCATCAATGTATTTATTCAATTTTGCTAGATCTGAAATCCCTTCTACATACATTAATAGATTGAGAAACGTATTGGAGCACTAATAGATATTTTTCTTTGTTAAGATTGTACCACCTTCTTTGCAACTTATCTTCTTCCATGGAAGATATGAATACATCAAGCATTGCCCTCTTGAAGTCTTCCCAAGTGGTTCCTCCCCAATTTTTCACATGTACCTCCACACCAAGTGTGGGCATAGCCTTCGAGGCAAAGGGTTTCATAATAGATATTTGCTTCATCGCTCCTAGTGTAGAGTGCAAAATAAATTTACAACGTATTTATCCACTCCTCCCATTCCTTAGGTGAAGAGTTCTCTCCCTTGATTTTTTCCTCCTGATCATTAGAAGGTAGAGTGTAAAATTTGCTAATTTTCTCCTTGTACTCCTGATCATTGTAAGGTGGTGGTGTATTAGGTTCTCCATAAGATTGTGTTCTCATAAATCTCTATTCCAAGAATTTTGTGTGTAGGATATCCATGTTGGTTACTACCTAAACCATTAGGAGATGGCCATCCAAATGATTAGTGCTCTCTAGGTGCTTGATCGTGAAATGGTATTCACCCTTCATGCCTTTCTTCATGATTACTTCAACTTGCCTTGGTAAAGTATTGGATTGAGGGTAGGAAGATTTGTAGAATGAATCACATTCATGGTATTGCTTTTCAATTCTAGACTCCTCCTCTTGCCTCTGATCATTTCTTTGGCTAAATTGAGGCCTTTTCTTATTATTTCGCTAAAAGGTATCCCTTAGACTTGATGGTTCTCCTAAATTCTCAAATGTTGTAGCATTGGGTTGTGAGGTTGGAAAGGGTTCAGGTAGGGGACATAATAGGATCATAAGTAGGTTGAGGATCATGCATCTTGCTACCCCAAGCCTTTAATGATTGCAATCAATTCATCAAACCTACTATCCATCTTTTCCATTAACCTTTTAAGTTGATTTATATCACCAAGAATACCCTCATTCATATGATTTAGCTCCTTAAATGATAATTGTTGGCAATCATTCAATCCTTGAGATACATGCAATCCTTTATTCTCACGGTAGTTGTTTTGAGCATTTAACACACTCGTGCCTTCATCCTCTTGGTGTTGTTTTTGTTGGAAGAGAGGGAGAGAGACAATGGAGTGGAAGATGAGCCTCAGCTCTTCTTCCATCATACTAACTGAAAGAGACTTATATACATAGGTATGACCAACTGTGGTTAAGTCACTGATTACACCGACTTATTGAATGTCACACACATGTACAGCTGTATCCAGCTAACATCAGTCATACACATAAAGATAGAATGACTGAAGAGTAACGAAAGCTTGATATTACAACACTCCCACTCAAGCTCAAACCATCTGATAAACTCCAAGTAGCTGTCTGAAATATATGAATTTTTCTTTACCAAGAGACTTGGTAAATTATATCTGCTACAACCTGGTCTTCAGTCTTCACATGAATCAAGTCAATCTACCCTGTAAGAACCATTTCTCTAATGAAATGGTAGTGAACCTCAATATGTTTAGACCTAGCATGGTAGACAGGATTGCTAACCAACATAACACTACCGAGGTCATCACAATGCAATCTCACTCTGCTTTCCAGCTGTATTCCCAAGGCTTTCAGCAATTTCATCAACCAAACTACTTCGCAAGCTGCTAAGGTAGCTCCTATGTACTCAACTTCTGTACTAGACAATGCAACAGTAGGCTGTTTCTTACTCTGCCAACTAATCATACTGCTGCCCAATCCAAATGCATAACCACTGGTTGACCTCTTGTCATAGGCACAACCAGTCCAATCAGCATCAGTAAACCCTATCAAGTCAAGGGATTTTCCATATGCATAAAACAGTCCATAAGCTGTAGTAGCCTTTACATATCTCATGATCCTCATGACAGCATCTAAATGTGGTTTGCGAGGCTTCTATATGAACTGACTAATAAGCCCCACTGCATAACATAAGTCAGGATGGGTAATAGTCAAGTATATCAAGCTACCCACCATCTGTTGATACATCATAACATTCTCTATGTCATTCCCAACATCAATATGTAGCTTGACATTCTAATCAAGAGGTATCTCCATAGGCTTGCATTTATCCATACCATACTTCTATAACATGTCATGAGCATATTGCTTATGTAGTAGCCATATACCTTGAGGCATAGATACTACCTCAATTCCAAGAAAATACTTCAACTCACCAAGGTCTTTGACTTTAAATTCAGCTTGTAAACATGATTTAATTTCAACAATGCCCTCTTCATCATCTCCAGTGATGATAAGATCATCTACATAAACCACTAGAAACACATATCCATTATCTGTCTTCTTTGTGAACAGACTGTGATCTGCATCACCCAATCTAAATCCATGTTGTTGTAAATAACTGCTAATCCGATCATTTCATGCTCTAGGTGCCTGTTTCAGTCCATATAAAGCCTTTTTCAGCATACATACATGTGTAGGAAAGTTCAGGTGAACATAGCCTTCAAGTTGCTCCATATATACTTCCTCAACCAAATCACCATTCAAGAAAGCACTCTTGACGTCCATTTGCCATAGATTCCAGCCTTTGCATGCTGCCAAGGCAATGACAATTCTAACTGTTGCCATTTTAGCCACCAAACTGAAAATCTCCTCATAGTCAAGGCCATATTGTTGTGCATACCTTTTGCAACCAACCTAGCCTTATAGCGTTCTAACAAACCATCTGACTTGCACTTAGCCTTGTACACCCATTTGCAGCCAATGGGGACTTTGCCTTTAGGCAACTCAACCAATTCCCATGTCTCATTTTCAGCCAGGGCTACATACTCTTCATCAATGGCAGCACACCAACTATCATATGTAACTGCATCATCAAACTTTGTAGGTTCTTTGTAACCTGTCACACTAGCCATATATGCATAATGGCGGGATGAATAACCAGTGTATGTAAACCTGTCAACTGGTTTTCTGACTCTCTCATATCTCCGTAACTCTAGCTCACTTTGAGCTTGCCTCTCATGAGGTGATACATAATGACTCTGCCTTGCTCCAAGCGTCATAATAGACAAAATGCCCAACTCACTATCCAAATTGTTGCTGTTAGATGACTCATAACCTGTTGTAAGTGGACATGTCACATCCTCAAGCATATTTTCTTTTCCCTTATCCAATCTCCCCCTCACTGACATATCTGTGTCAGTGGACATAGAAGTACGACTCCACAAGTGTCATGACCAAGGAATTACTATAGGTGACCCATCACCTGTAGGACCACTCATAGATGTACTCATTGTAGGTGTATTTTCAGCATAAAGTTCTAATGATTGATCCATCAATAGCCACTTCAATAGGATTACCATACCACGATGCCATCTCATCAAAAGCAACATCTCTGCTAATCAATGTCTCATGTGTAAATGGTACATAACACTTGTAAGATTTCCGGTCTTGTGCATGTCTCATGTGTAAGCTTTTTGGTCTTGTGCATCTCTGCTAATCAATGTCTCATGTGTAAATGATACATAACACTTGTAAGCTTTCCGGTCTTGTGCATGACCAAGGAACACACTCTTGACAACTTTAGGATCCAATTTCTTCCTCTTTTCATCAGGAACATGCACATATGCAATGCTACCAAATACCTTCAAGTGTGAAATGTCATGCTTATGACCATACAACCTCTCATATGGAGTTACATCATGAATCCCTACTGTAGGGGTTCTATTCAGCACATAGACAGCAGTCACTACTGCTTCAGCCCAATAACCATTTGGCAAACTCAAGATTCAACTAAAGCAACAATTCAATAACATGTCTAGGAATGGCAAAAGCATTCAGGCCTACACTACAAAGATCAAGAACATAGTGGATCAGCTTGCCACCATTGGATCTAAGGATGATATGATTGCAGTGACATTGAATGGACTTGGCAACGAGTATAAAGCATTTGATACATCTATTTCTGTGATAGTTGAATCCCCTGATTGGGATGAGTTGATTGCTTTATTGTTGCACGAGGAAGTTAAGCTTGGACTGAATACAGGTTCTAGTACATCTCAAAGCAGAGACATTATTCTTTACTCTATCCAGCGTGGTAGAGGCGGCAGAGGCTATGGCTCTTTTCAAGGTCGAGGAGACACTCAAAATGCTTATGGATAGCATCAGCAGAATGTCTGGCATGGAATAAATACACAGGGCTAGCGTGGATTTGGCAACTTTAGAGGCAGGGGGAGATCACCCCATGGTAGAGGTGGTGGATATGGTTCATGGTAGTCAAAAGATTAGTCAAACAAAGATAAGGACTATCATTACTGCAGCAAATATGGACACATTGGAAAGGATTGTTACAAGAAGCAAGGAAATATGAAGGCAAAGGGAAAACATCATGGGCACTATGCATCTTCTAGCTGTGCTCATGATGAGCAGGTTGACACATTGTTTGCCATGCATCATGTATCTAAGAATGCATCTAGGCAGAACAGATATGAGAGATGGTACATTGATTCAAGAACTTCAAATCATATGACACCCCATGGAGAATGGTTTGATGAGATGGTTTCAGGTTTGCATGGACATGTTTGTAGTGTGGATGACACCTAGCATACTATTCAGCATAAAGGAGTTATACCTTTGTTGATGCATGATGGCAAGAAAAAGAGCATACTATTCAGCGTAAAGGAGTTGTACCTTTGTTGATGCCTGATGGCAAGAAAAAGAGCCTACATGATGTACATGTACCTACAATAACCAAGAATCTTTTTTCAGTTGGACAGATGGTTGAACAAAATCTGTAGGTGAGATTGAATAGAGATGGATGCTTTGTTGAAGAATATGGTAATGGCTGCAAATTGATTTGCTAGAGGCCGAAGAGATGGCAAAATATTTACACTTGATGCGTCAATTCCAGAATTGCAAGCAACCATGTTTGCACATGATGATGGTGCTATACGGGATGTTGAGATATGGCATAAGCGGATTGGCCATGTGAATGTACAAAAGCTGAAATCTATGCAGCAGAAGGAGATTGTGCTTGGACTGCCTAAGTCCAAGTATCATGACTTTGGACATGTATGTGATGCATGTCAGTTTGGAAAGTAGGCACGATTTCCATTTATGAGACATGTACAGAATAGCTCATGACCCTTGTAGTTGGTACATTCAGATGTATGGGGTCTGTCTCATAATGCTTCGTTTGGTGGTGCTTGTTACTATGTATCCTTCATTAATTATTTTAGTAGGTATAGTTGGCATTACATACTGAAACATAAGGATGATGTGTTTGATGCATTCAAGGACTTCAAGAAGCATGCTGAAAATGAGTTGAGCTGTAAAATTTCATGTCTTAGATGAGATGGAGGTGGAGAATATGTCTCTAATTACTTTGACAAGTACCTTGCTAACATGGGATCAGAAGACAGTTAACTTGCAGCTATACAATGCAGCAAAACTTGCATGTGTTACATTTCCATAATTCTTCATGAGTATGTCCCATGCATCCTTTGGGAAACTGCATCCAGTAATCTATATAACCATAGCATCTAATATACATAAGAAAAACCAATGTAACACCTTGCATGCTCTCTCACTCCATAGCTTATGAGCCCCTTTCTGAGGATTCCTTTCATGTATTTCAGGTTCAGCCTCATCACCTGTACATAAGTCCCAATAACCTTTGCCAACCAAAAAATTCTTCATACAGAACTTCCATAAAGCAAAATTTTGTTGTCCAGCTTTTCTCCCACAATTTGAGTGATATTGTCAGTGCCTTGAGCATTTGCCATAGTTGCAGCTTAGGTATTCAATGATATATACAACCTGTAAGTATCCGACTCCTTTTCCTACACTTCACGACCAGTTTCCTGCTATTCATGACAGTTTCCTGCAATGCATTATAGTTTTCCTAACAACCTGCTTGCTATAAACTATATTCCAACAATGAAAAAACATAGTCAACTGAGCATAAACCAAGCTCAAATCAGTTCAAAACATTCTATGGTAGTGTCAAAACATCCTAGCAACAAACTATGTCCATACAAGTATCAATGTTTGTACTGTATGCAAGTAGCAGTACCAAATATAGTCATCCCAAAGCTATAACCAGCAGTATTTTCTCTGTTAAAACAAGAGTATTCAAACCTCAAAACAGCCCCAAAACATCTCATTCAGTTTTACTACTCTATATAGGAGTTGATACATATCCAACTGGTCAGAATATATTGCATGTATGTCAAGTGAAGATGATAGGTATCCTTCCTACAGACAATAACCAATCAATACCCTGGTCTAACCAGCAACAAATTAGTCCAAACTTTGGACTTTCAACACTCACAATATCCCAAAAATCGTCTACCACTCAAGTGGCATGATCTAAGCATTTGTCAGTAGCAAATAACCATCACAGATACTTCAACCCTGTAGGTATATTGTTTCCAAATTCAGGAGAGCAACCAGTTCACTATTTCTAACCCACAAATAAGCTCCAAAACTGAGCATTTAACACTCCAATACCATGCTCAAATGCATGATAATAAGGGCATATACATTGTTAATATGAAAGCCACCAGTGCCTTGAAATCACCTGTTATTTACTACAGTAAACAACCAGTCTGCACAAGTCTGTGCTGAATATCTCAAAATCTGTGAGAAATTTGAAAAAACTTTCTTATGCAAAGTTGTAGATCACATTGAAACGGTCAAGAATCGCATGCCATTTCTCCAAAAACCATTTTTGTAGCAAGATATAGCTTCTGCAAAAAAATGGGTTGCATGCACAATCTCCTTTAATGACGTTTTCTTCATATCTGATGTCTTGATATCAAATGGCCACTACCAAGCCTTCAAGCTTTAGGCATTCAAGCTCTGATACCATGTTGGAAGAGAGGGAGAGAGACAGAGTGGAGCAGAAGATGAGCCTCATCTCATTGTTGTTCTTCTTCCATTATTCTTCCATCATGCTTGAATTGAAAGAGGCTTACACACATAGGTATGACTAACCAAGACTAACTGTGGTTAAGTCACTGACTACACCAACTTATTGAATGTCACACATGTGTATAGTTGTATCCAGCTAATGTCGGTCACACACATAAAGATAGACTAACTGAAGAGTAACGGGAGCTTGATATTCTAACAGTTTTAGGGCTACATTTGATCCATCTGGCACTAAGTGATATGCTCTCATATCCTCATTTATGGTTTCCATAATCTGATGTTTTCTTTTGTTTTAGCCATGAATGCTACTTGTTGTCCACAATGACCCAATAATAAAAAATTTGACAATATCTTTTGATGCAGATACCCAATTGAACAGATTTCTAGTTCTATATATTCATGATGAAATCCTCTATATTCAGTTACAATTCTTTTTTTATGTTAGAATTTCAATTACTTATTCTGGAACCAACTTTCTAATCAATTTAGAATAGTCCAAAACCCTATTTTAGCACTATTTTTAATTGTAGACCCTCCTATAGCCTGTATGAAACCCATAATGACCTATAGTACCTATGGGAGAAGTCTTTTATGCTTGTAAGACTTGATCCCAATCCTAAAATGACCAATGGTATCTACAAAAAATGGTTTGGCACCTATAAGACTTGGTCATGGCCATGTTTTTAATTAGGGTTACCTATAAATGAGGGTATGTTGATGTACACTGACTAAATAATTGAATCAACTCAGTTTAATGGGCTCTAAATCATCAAGAGTTTGCAAAGTTCCCCTCAGGATGGGATGGCGTACCCCTTTAAGGGTGCGCAGGTCATAATTAGTAAGGGAGTGTCACCTCTCTTTTGTCTTACTAACTCACTTGGCATCCACTTTTTCCTCATGGCTAATGTACATGCAAGGTTCATGCTAGGCTAAGCAAATAGTAATGATGCATAAGCATGAAAATATTATTTATAATCTTTCATGAAGTGCAATGGGCTAGAATTGAAGAGATTAATGAGGGGAATAAGAGGGATTGCCGATATAATCAGTGACTCACTAATTTATCAATTACCTCTTTTATACAATGGATAATTTATCTCCAATTTTCATAAAAAATCAAGGTTAGAGTGAGGCCAATGATTTAATGAAATAAATTTACATATCAACAATCAATCAATGGCATTTGATAGAAGCAATTTTTGGCCAATGCTTTACAAGCATCAATCATCCAAATGATAGAAAGAGGTATTCAAGCATGAAAGAGGATTAACTTCTTGTACCTCCTAGCAAGAGGATTATGGCCCAACAATAGGGTAAGGAGGAATCATGAATTTGAAAAGTACCTCTATCATTGTTGATTGATGACTAGAAGTATTGAATATTATAAAATCCCAAGTAATGAATGATCCACATTGATCTAGACTCCTATTTCAGCACTCCTTAATGCTTCTCATGGCTTAGATTGCAAAGGTTTAGCTCTAGAGATAAAAAGCCCCAAATCAATGTGACAGTGGATGAAGAAATTTCACCCCGTAATAACTCTTGGTCATGAACCTTGTTAGATGCTTGTAGATCTCTACTAAAGAACTGCTCTAGGACAATAAGAAGCTTCAATGTTGTAAAAGCCTTATGAATTTATTGATGTAAACCTTGCCCTTCTATCCATGCTTTTCAAGAGAGGGATAATGCTCCCATTCTTGAAAGATTGCTTTGCATACAAGTTTGATTTTCCTTCTTCAACAAGGATTCATTCTACCTTCCATGTTTCCCAACTTAAGAAATATGTGGGTCCAGCCATAAAGGTTTTAGAGGAGCTACCTCCCATAGATGAAGATGGTATCATCATTTATCAGCCCAAAAATAGTATTGGCAAAAGTTTAAGAAACTGCTTCGTAATCTATGTCGCCATATGTTTGATCATAGCCTTTTGTAACTAGCCTAGTCATATACTTGCTAACCGAACCATCTTAATTATGCTTGATTTTGTAAACCCACTTACAACCACTATCTTTATTTTCCTCAAGAGTACAAAATCCCAATTCTTATTGGCTTCTAATGCAACCATCTCCCCATCCATTGGATGCATCCCAATGAGCATGGCCAATAGCATCCTCAAAACTAGTGGGCTCAAAATCCTCAACTACCTTCACCATATAAGCATAATGGTGAGCTACATAACCTTTAAAACCAAATCTTTTAACAGGGTATCTGACCCTGCAGACATGCATACCACTAGATCACTCACAGTGGAGCCTTTACATTACTATGTGCTCTCTCTACACTTGGTGTCCTAATTGAAGTAATACCAAATTCATCATCCAAACTCTCTGAACTTCTAGAATCTCCATCAAATCCTAAATGACTAATAGATGCATCATTACCATCCAACACTTTCTTATTTCCTTTATCTTTACCTGCAACACTTGTAGATCCACCTAAAAATGTTGAGTTACTCCTTAATCTCCAACAGACCAAGGGTTAACTATAGGTGTAGTACCAGATGAAGTTTCTAGTCCACTAAGGCTCCATGATTCTTGCTTTTCTTTCTACACATAGTTATCATGATCATTATCATCATCTAATACATCACCAATTGATGCATTCCAACTACTCATCTCATCAAAAATAATATCCTTGCTCACTCTAAACTCACTTGTGACAGGGTTATAACACTGATATGCTTTCTACTTTAAAGAGTATCCAATAACTTTCAACCTTTGGATCAAGCTTCTTTCATAGCTCATCTGGCATATAAACATATGCAATACATCTAAACATTTTCAAGTGTGATACATTAGGCTTCTTGCATGTAAAGCATTCTTCAGGGGTCATTCCATGAATTGTAATTGTGGTAGTTTTGTTGATAGTATAGATAGTAATATGAAGAATAGCTTCAGACCAAAAATGCTTTGGCATATTCTTTTCAGTCATCAATGCCTGTGCAACTTCTACAATATGCATATTTTTTCTTTCTATAATCCCATTTTGATGTGGAGTATATCTGCAAACAAGTAAACTATCTCATGAGACCTCAAGAAGACACTAAACTCATTAGAGAGGTACTTTCCCCCTCCATCTAATCTCAAACACTTAACTTTCAAGCCCGTTTCTGTAAGCTGCCTTGAAAGATTTGAAGTACTCAAATTCACCACTCTTTTCCATAAGGAAATATACCTATAGCTTCCTTGAACAGTCATCAATAAAGATGACAAAGTATTTACTGCCACCAAGAGATATATTCTGTATAGGCCCCCAAACATCTGCATGCATAACATCAAGTATATTTCTACATCTTTATCATGTAAAAAGAGTTGTCATGCTTGCTTATCAAACTAGCATGCTTCACACACTTTATGAAATTTTGCAACTCTAAAAGTAGGCAACCCTATAACCAATACTTTGGAGACTGCATCAATTTCAGCCTTTGCATGGTTGCATGTCCAATACGTTTATGTCATATTTCAATGTCTGCAACCACTCCTTGTTCTTTAGCATACATAGCAGCATTCATTGCAGACATTCCAACATCTAAAGTGAACATGCAGCCAACTCTACTTTCTTTTGTGACCAACAAACACTTATCATTAAAGTCTTCTGCAAAACAACCTTTTTCATTAAATCAAACCTGCAACCCCTGCTCTACCATTTGGCCTACAGACACTAAATTCTTTTTGATTGATGGCACATGTATTACATCTCACAAAATCTTTGTTTTCCCATCATGTGCAAGGACAAGGGAACCTTTCTAATGTGTGAAATTTGGTGGCATGAATCATCACCCGTCTACACATATTATAACTTAGAGTTTGTAAGTCCTACATCTATTCAAACCATTCAACATGACTAATCATATGATTAAATGCACTTGAATCAATATACCATACATCATCATGTGTCCCTTTTCTTGTAATAGCATTCATCATATGGTGCATAACAAACAGACACTCATTTTTGTCTTTATTTTGTCATGAAGATGATGCATAGTTTCCTTTTTGAAATTCACCACTACTAATATCATCCTTCTTAGCATAACAATGGGCTGCAATATGACCTATTTTTCCATGATAATGGCAAACAATAGCAAAATTTCCAAAACCTCTATTGTGCCACCCACTTTTTCCTCTAGAGCTCTTCTTATGTCTAAAACTTCCACGGCCTCTTGAAACTTGCATTTCACCAAATTGTTGATGTAACTTGTTTTGTTGGTTATCACCAGCTCCCATATCACGATCTCTCACGAGGATCTACCATATCCCCTTCTTGAACTTGAGTAAAATGCTTGGACTTATTCACCATTTATTTCACATGAGTCACCCTGCATATTGTTCTCTTTAGTAACCATGAGAGAGACTAACTCATCAAAATCTGAAAATGGATTTCGTACATATATAGAAGTGGCAAATGATTTCCAAGTCTTCTCATTATTAAGGTTACCCAAAGTATATGAAACTAAATTATCATTATCAAGCATTGCATCAATCGATACTGCTAAAGCATCTGTAATGCTCTTCACCTTCAAAACATACTCAGTGATAGAATTTTTTCCTTTCTTCAAGGTATTCAACTCTTGCTTCAATTGAATCTTTCGTGCCTTTGTATTTACTGAAAACATGTTCTCAAAAATTTTCCAAGCTATATGTAAAGTTTATGCATTCCTGATATGTCCCAACATAGTATTATCAATGACTGCAGATAACCAATACATCACATTTTTATCTTTTGCATTCCATTCTTTCCATGCCTTTAATTCATCTACAGTTAGCAATGATACTCAGCTCTAGCTCCTTTTCTTCACCTGAAAAAAAACTCATAAAGGCCCTTTCCAATGCGAAAGTTTGTCACACAAAACTTCCATGAAGGGTAGTTGTTCTTGTCTAGCTTCTTAATAATGGGATTTCCACTATTCTCTATCATTATCAAAAAAATGATACAAAAAATGTCAAGCAAGTCTTCTGCAACCTTTCACAACAAGTGTATAGCACTACACAAAGCAACATTTTTCAGTGATTGCCCATAGTACATGCAACCTATAACCTATTTGACTCACGTTTACTTCCTCACAAAGACCTCAAAAATTACAGATTCAAAATATGCAACCTATGTACCCACTTTTAATCGATACAATGGAAATCGCAGTGTACCCTAAAATTGTTGTGTGTCTGCGACCTTGTGGCCCTAAGATGGGGCCCAAAACGGCCTGAAATACCCAAAAAAAAGTTATATAATCCTAAAGGGCTGATCTACAAAATATAAAATGCTCTACTCGTATATCAAATCTCACAGCAATCTGAGATTTTTACTCTGACCTACTTTCAGTGCCTCCATAGGCACTATCCAAGAGAAAGAGTGGAAGAATGGGAGAGCTTCTTACCAATTTCTTGCTTGCTTGAATCCTTGCTTCTTCTCCTTTACTTCAACCTGCAAAACTAGCCTCTCTCAATGGCTCCGCTCTAATACCATGTTAAGAATTGTGTGGTGGGGGAACTTGCTTGAGTTGTTGCGCACATACCATATACATAAGAGGAAGCTCACTCAAGAACACAAGAAGAGAGGTGAAGGCCAAAATGTTTTCTTACTGGTTTTTTCTTCTTCTTTCACACATAATACAATGTACACAAAGTATAGATAAGATAATATATAGCATAAAGGAAAGTGGCCTACTAAGTTAAATAGTGCATTATTGACTATATTAATACATTGGCACTATAACTATGCCAATTGTAGGTAGATGCAACAAACTAAATATAATAAGTGATAAGTCAATTTTCATGTGAAAATCATAATGACCACTGATGTGCTAAGTGTAGACATGTGGACCCATCTAGCTAGATAGTCCATTATCAATGTCCACATGTGTTGAGCTTGCCATCTCAACAATGTAATAGTGGAATAGATGTTAGTAAATCCTTTGTTTCTCCCCAAATATAGCTCCAATCCAAGTGCTCTATACCTCAACAGAAAGCTTATGTGGTGGAGATATAAAATTCAAAGAGTTTCAACTTGGAATGAAGCCTTTAAGTGAAATATTGGCAAATAGTTTTGCCCTATTATGCTATCCAAGTGTTGTTTTTAGTAACCACCTGTCAAAAAAATGGGCATAACTTTTGCTCCACAACTCCAATTACCAAAGTTCTTGATTAGAATCAAAGTTATTTTATCCTATACGCAGCGATGGGCACAATAATTCCATGTCATAATAAAAATATATCATTTTAAATTTCACTTTTCTTTGAGATTTTCCAAACTGTGATAGCACCTTATTTGACCCTATAATTGCCATGTTTGCCACTTTTGACCCATGGCATACAATATGTATACCCTTTAAAGATCAAGTATCCACCTCTAAGAAGTCAGTAAACTTGTAATATCTTGCAATTTCTTTGTATTCACTACCCTATTTCACCCTATTTTAGTGCCATGTTTCCCAATAATCTTCAATCTTCATCCATTCTATCATGAGTGGTCTTGCATTGTCTTCCATCTATGGTGAAGGATAAGACGGTGCACAGGGTACCTAAATCCATAATTGATGACATTAAAGTGAAGAATGTCTAAATATCCATAAATCTGATACATTGCCTTAAGGTAGAGCTGAATATTAATTCAAAGCTTCAAGAGATGCTTCAATTATTACTGAAGATCAGTCCAAAGGTTCAGAAGATGCCTTAATCCCTTGCTTAGATCAAGAATCCAAGTGATTTTAGGAATCGATAGCTGTCCAAGTATTCAAGAAAAAAGAAATGCTATGAATCAATGTCTATTGTTCCAATGTTGGATCGATCTTGATGTAAAGGCAGTGTACTTTATGCTAGAGGTAAAACTCATCATAATCCCTAAGAATAAGCCACAAATTGATCAAAATATTGAAGAATTTCGTGATTGCCATGTTTTCCCCAGATTAAATAATAAGAATCTTCTAAAATCTTCTCCAATTGCTTCAATCTTTCTTCAACTTTACTTGTTGAATGTAAAGAAAGGTATTCAAAATGTATTTGAGTAAAATCCCCATGAATTTTACAAGGATTAAACAAGATTCAGCTTGTTGTCAATGAACTCCATGGCTAGTGTACCCTAGCACTTTTGGGTGGAGGCAATTACTACTACCATACACTTAATTAATCGATCCCCTTCCACCGCTATTGACTACCAGGTTGCAGAGGAGGTATGGACTATAAAACCTCCATCCTATGCTCATTTGCACATCTTTGGTTGTGAGGCATTCTACCATGTTCCCAAGGACAAACGCAATAAGTAGGATCCTAAGTCTGTGAAATCTATATTTCTTGGTTATGAGGATGCAGGTGAGATGGGCTATCGCATATGGGATTCAGAGGCTCACAAGGTTATCCATTGCAATGATGTCATTTTCCATGAGGAAAAGATGCATAAAAAGCCTGAGCCAGTGGTTGAGGTATACAAGGTGATGAGCCCAATGATTTCATGTATGATGACTTCTAGGTATCATATATGTAGCCTCTTCATCATCACTATAATACATCTGATACACTTCCTTTTGTGTATGGTTGCAAACCACTATATTTTTAGCCTTAGCTCCTAATTATTTACCATTAGCAATCACACATTCAGCATCAAAAATTTAAAATTTAGCAACCCTTAGCATCATCATGCAATGCATGAATACCTTGCAATCCTAGCTCTCCTTCTCCATCAATGATAGCATGTGTCACGTTTCCAACTTTCTATCATTTTCTCTTAATGATATCAATGACCTCTTTGCTTGCTTTGCCCTCTTGTTATTGTTTTTAATGGTTTTAAGTGGCGGAGTTGTTCTTAGGCTTCAAGATTTATATCACTTTTTTCTACACATTTGAAAGTCTTTTTTTTTCTTTTAGTCCAAGATTTGAGTATTCTTTTGGTTTCCAAATTTCATCATTAGGTTGTTGTATTTTTAAATTTGGTACTAGGCTACCATGACAAAAATTCAACATTTATTATTTAACACAAAATGCATGCGTTTGAAATCATATATACTTAATATGGCATGTACTTCTTAAACTTAATGTTATCTTTGAGCTATATATATTAGTTTTATGATTGAAAACTAATGTAAAATTTCTCTTTTTGGATATTAATTGCATGATAGAAAAAGTTACTATCTTGCATCCCCACTAATTTGTTGTACTTACGTGCACAATAGAAAAAGTTACTCTCCTACATCCCCACTAATTTCCAGATTGAAAATGTAAATATTTTGACTATTATCAAACATGTGAGAAAATTTGGTTTTGAGGAAGAGGAAATGGAACTTAATAGTAATCACCAATACATTTTCGTATCTTGCATCCCCACTAATTTTCGTATTGCACATGTAGAAGATTTGACTATTACCAAACATGTGAGAAAATTTGGCAAGGAAGAGGAAATGAAACATAATAGCAATCAACAATACAGTGAAAATGTAGAGAAAATGATAATATCCTTTATTCAATAGAGAAAGGTGTGGGAGCTTTCGCTCTGCCGCCAAGACCCACGAACCGCTTATTGTTTCAAGCATTCCAAGCCGAGCACTAATGGCTACCTCTCACATAGCCGATGCGCCATCCATATCTACGGTTGTAGTGAGCTTACCTCCATGCCGTTCGAGTTACCTCCTCTCCCGCACACTCCGGTGGCTCCACGATCCAAGTGCAAGCTTCACGCAAGCTCCATCCTCAATCCCCACGCTCCAAGCTCCATCACCGCGAGCAAGAGAGGAGAAGAGAAGAGAAGAGAAGAAGAGAGGAGAAGATGGAGAGCTTCTCCACCCCACGGTCCCTCACCCTCACACTCTCACACTCACTCTCTCAAACACAAGCTCAAGCAAGCAAGAACAAGAACAAGAAGAAGAAGAGGAGAGCCACTTTTTGCCACACACAAGAATGAGCTTCTCATTCACTTTTCAACTTTATATACAAAACCCTAAATCCCTTTTGGGCGGTCATCCCCTTTTCCCTTTTTTTACATGGCTAGCTGTAGCCTAGGCCCTTTTCCCATTGTTCTTCTTTCTTGCTAGCTTCCTTTCCACCGCCCGTCTATATTTACAAGTTGCACGGGTGAGAGCCCGGCACTCCTTGAATTAAACCGCGATGCGCTTGCGCTCTTTTACACAAGTTTTGTCTTGCGCTTTTCCTTGTGCGCCTTTGCCTTCCATTTCTCTTGCCTTGGCCTTTGTCTTTGTCTTTTATTTTAGCTTTCTGGATTTTCCACCGCCTGGCACTCTTTTACAAGATTTTAGGGTGCGCCTTTGTATTTTAAAATGCACCTTTCCCCTTTTGCAGTTGCCTTGGACTTTTAAGGTTGCCCTTGTGCTTTTGGCCTTTTCTCCTCTTCTTTCTTCAGTCAAGCTACCTTTTTTTTGCCTTTGCCCTACATCTTTTTTATTTCCTTTTGTTTTCTTTGTGTTGGGGTTAACAAAAGGTAGCAAAGACTACCAAGTATAAGTTATGGGCTAACTTCAAGACCCAAAAGTAACACTAACGAGCTCAACCAGCTCTTATATAACAATGCATACACTGCTGAAGTACGAGCTACACTAAACACCACTCCACTCAATGGTATACCTCTACACGAATCAACGTCTACTATCACACTAACAGTGTAGGACAATAATCTAGTTATATAGAATAGCTTATATATCTCTCTAGATTAAGTGAATCTCAAGGAATCCTCTAATAGGTAGATGATCTATGAAGTGGAAACAACTCTTTTTCACATTACATCTTGAGATAGTGGTTGTAGCTTAAGTTATTTATATCCCTAGGTAGATAGGTATTTATAGTCCAAATTTTTGCCAAAAGGTAACCAATAGACTTGGTGGCTATATAAAAATGACACAGAGATCAAATTTGGAAGATCCCAAAAGTGATGTTGTAGTACACAAAGAGATGGATATTTCACATTTTTATTTCTCCAACATTTAATGGTTAGATTCAAAGATATTAGCTTTGCAAAATTGCTTATACAAGTAAAGGTAGTAACCAAAACTTTCCTCCTTAATTAAAGGAGATTTTTCAACATCCAAGCACACATGTTTTGTATTATCAAAAGTACATCCATAAGTCAAAATGTATGATATTGGGCACATATTTTTACATTATAGTACCATCATAACATTATCATTGACTTTTGCTACACTAAACACGTTGTTTATACCTTGGTGAAGAGATTGTGTGAGATTGCATATTTGAACACCTTCCCTCATGTTTAGTAGCATCTTTCAATACAATCTAAAAATTGTAAAATAAAGAAAGAGATCAAAAGAGCTAAGTAATGATAGGAAGACTTTAGAGCCTTCCATGATGAGACTTCCCTTACATCCCAAACACCCTTAAGGGAGCTCTGTTATGCTAAGTCATTTTCTATGTTTGAAGAAGTACTCTCTTCCTAGAGATTTAGTAAAAATATCAAAAACATTCTCCCTAGTATTGCAGTGATACAACATTGTATCACCATTATGTACTTTTCCTTGTGTACTCTCTAACTTTAATGTCCTTTGATGCATGACTAGATTCTTTGCTAGAGATGTAGTTGAGATGTTATCACAAAACATAGGGGGATCACCAAGTCCATAAAACCCAAGTTCTTGCAAGCATCTTTTCAACCATATGGCTTCACAAGTTGTTAAGTCTTTATATTAAGCCTTTGTAGATAAGAGACTAACTATATTTTATTTCTTGGAGTACTAAGAGATTGCTCCACTTCCAAGAAAGAAAATATTAACAATAATATTTCTTCTATCAAGCAAATAAGCTACATAATTAGAGTCACTAAATCCATGTAGAGCCATCTTATCACCTACATATAAGATATCCCAATGTCAAGTACCTTTCAAATACCATATTATCCCTTTGGTTGCCACTCAATGAGACATTCTTTGCTATGCATAAACTAAGAAAATGAATCAACTCCATAACCATTATCATGCCTTGTTATAGTCAAATAAATGAGGGAATCAATGAGCTACCTATATACTATAGCATCATAAGAAACACTATTTTCATCCTTAATTATCTTGAGGGTTTGATGTAGATTTATTTTTGGAGCTAGCCATTTCAAATCTTTCAAGGATGGATCGAAATTACCTCTGTTAAGTCCATTTTGAACTCATGGGAGAGTTTGGACTTGACATCCTCCACCAAAGCATCATTGCTTCCTATTAAAATCAGATCATCCACATAAAGTAAAACAAGTACAATAGCATTCCCTCCAATGTTGTAATAGAGAGTATGGTCAACATGACTCTTTTTAAAACCTTGATATTTGAGATGTAATATGTTCTTTCATACCAAGCTCTTGGCACTTGCTTCAATCCATATAAGCTCTTTTTCATCTCACATACCAAAAGCTCCATTGGTGATGGAATCTCTTATTAAAAAATTCATTTGCTATGAATATTATCAATTCCTCCTTGTTTGTAGGGCTCCTCCTATTTCCCATTGCTTCCTTCTCTTCCAAACAATACCATTTCCTTTATTTATTAGCCTATTAGAGTGCTTGTTGATGGTATTTTTCCCTAACTACGCATCAAAACATGGAACTCTCAAGAGAACACCACGACGATGAGGAAAGAACTACAAGGCAATCTATCTTGTAACACCAATCTTCTTAATCTTCTAATAGAGCCACAAAGAAAAAATAGAAACAAAGGAAACAGCTTCACACAACATCATAATACAATTCTCCCACAGATTTATCTTCAATAAAGCACATAATCTTCTTTATATTCATAAACCAAAAATCAAAAGAACTCATCCACAAGCTAAGATTTAGTGGAAATAATCTCATAATATTGCAATAGTTGTCTTCAACAATGTCTTCATTATTCTCTTCTCTCTCAATCTCTCAATCTCTCATAGATACAATAGATTGATCAGAAAAATGACTATCTCAATCTCTCTATCACTCTCTCATGTGCTCTCACACAAAGATATAATAGAAAAATGATCCATAAACCCTCTTTTGTTCATTGAGCTACCCTTCAAAGGAGATGTCTAATATAAAGAGTCATTAGGGCCATTATAATGTCCCTTCACAGTGAACTACTATCTTTGTCACTTCAAATCTTCACCTCTAGTCTTTACTTGCTACTTTCTTTGATCAAAATAGCTAAGAAGAGCTTCTATTACCATCTTTCCAAAGAAGGAAAACATTCCCAAGATTCTAACCCATCATACAAAAACCATACAAACACATATAGAATGCTACATAAAATTATAGGAGCTCACAAACGCTACATATGAAGGGAAACAAAAGCTAATAAAAACCACATAGTCCAAACAAAACCTACATCAACCATCCAAAGAATCTCCAACCATATCCCAACCCATTCATTCACAACCATAAACCTTAAACAAAATAAAAATAGGGCTCTATAAGGTAAACAGAATATATCAAGACTAAACAGTCATCCAATAGAACTCATCAAATCAAATAAAAATCTCAATGAGCTACAAAAGATATTCAATCTAAACCAATACTATCCAAACCACTCACAAAATAATCACATTCCACAAAATCGTGCAATAAAGAAGCAATTTAGCTCCAAGAAAATAATATAGTATAGCCAAAATCTAATAATTTTAACACTCAACACTTACTCAACTAAATCTCTAGCAAAGAATCCAATCATGCATCAAAGAACTCATCATATTCTAGTTAGAGAGTACTTTATGAGGGAAAAGCTGCATAATGATGATATAGTGTTACATGACTGCAATATTGAGAATGTTTCTAATATTTTTACTGAATCTCTAGGAAGAGAGCTCTTCTTCAAACATAGAGAAGGATTTGGCATAATGGATCTTTCCTGAAGGAAAGGGTGTTTGAGAAGTAAGGGAAGGCTCCAAAGTCTTCCTATCATTAGCACCTAGATTTCTTTCTTCATTTTCCATTTTTCAAATTATGTTCAAAGAAGCTACTAAACATGAGGAAAGGTGCTAAAATATGCAACTTCACACCATCTCTTCACTAAGGTATAAGCAATGCTTTTGGTATAGCAAAAGTCAAGGATAATGTTTTGATGGTATGATGATGTAAAAACATGTGCATGACATAGATTTGACTTATGGATGTTCTTTTCATAGTACAAAACACATGTGCTTGGATGGTGGAAAATTCTCCTTCAATCAAGGAGTTAATTTCTCTTTTACCACCTTTACTATAAGGAATTTTGTAGAGTTGATATCTCTCAATCTAACCATTAAATTTTGGAGAGTAAAAAGATGAATGTCCATCTCTTTGTGTACTAAAACTTCACTATTGGGATCTTCCAATATAATCTTTGGATCATCTTATATAGCCATCAAGTCAGTTGGTCACCTCTTGGAAAAAATATGGATAAGATATACCTATCTACTTGGTGATCTAAATAACTAAACGTAAAGCCATTATATTGGCAAAATTTTGAACTATACATACTTATGTACCTAGGGATCTAAATAACTAAAGCTACATTCATTTTCTCAAGATGTAATGTGAAAAAGAGTTGTTCCCCACTTCATGGATCATGTATCTATCAAACAGTTCCTCGAGATTTAGTCAACCTACACAGATAAGAGTAGCTATTCTATATAACTAGATCATAGTCCTAGACTGTTAGTATGATAATAGAGAGTGAGACACTATAAAGGTATACCATTAAGTATGGAGTGGTTTTGAGTGTAGCCCACAATCTCAGCAATGTATGCATTGTTATATTAGAGCTAGTTGAGCTTGTTAGTGTTAGTTCTAGGTTTGGGAGTTAGCCCATCACTTATGCTTGGTAGCCTTTACTATCTTTTTCTATTGAATAAGGACAACTATTATTTTCTCTAAATTTTCATTTTATTGTTGATTGCCATTAGGTTTCATTTCCTCCTCCTCACCAAATTTTTCTACATGTTTGATAATATTCAAATATTCTACATCTATGGATATGAATATTATTGGGGATGCAGGATAGTAACTTTTTGCTATTGTGCACTTAAGTACAAAAATTAGTAGGGATGCAACATAATAAATTTTTCTATCATGCACTTAAAATCCAAAATGAGAAACTTTAAATCGCATTTTAACAATATGAATTCCCAAAATACATGCCATATCAAGTATATGTGCTTTCAACTTTGTGTTAAATAGTAATTTTTCAATTGTCGTTATGGTAGCCTAGTACTAAATATGAAAATGTAACAACCTAATGATGAGATTTGGAAACCAAAATAATACTCAAATTTTGGACTAAATTAATAATAATAATGGCATTCTAATGTGCAAAAAAAAGTGATATAAATCTTGAAGCTAAGAGCAACTCCGCCACTTAAACCATTGGAAACAATAGCGAGAGGGCAAAGCAAGAATGCAAGTAGTGATGAAGCTTATAAATATTTTATTCAAGATAATGATGGAAAAGGAGGTAGAAATCATAAATACACAATCCTAAGGTGAATACCAATCTAGGAGAAAATCCACTTAAGGAGGAAACAAACCTAGGTAGTCCTAAGTGTGTTCACACATCACTACCATAGTATATGCTACAAATCCCCCTAGGAGAGATGATGTGAACAAGAAAGGGACATGGAAAATCATGGTGGAATCATTATGATGTTTCACCTTCTTTATGGAAAGTTTCAAACTTCTCATGAGTGAGCCTTCACGAAGAGATTTGTGGAGTTATCATGTGTAGGACATAAACCAAGTTGATCTCACATTAAAAGAGTTTCTTCCATGCAAAATGGTAATATATAGCAATGTGCTTTATGCAAGTGTGAAGGATTAGATTCTTTACAACTACTAAAGCACTGTGATTGTCCTTATAGAAGTGGTAGGGCATGACTAATCAACAACACTCAATTTGTCTGAGCAATACACACTCAACTATAGCTTTGAAGGTACCCTATACTCAACTTTAAAAGTACAAGTGGCCACTATAGTTTGAAGAGGAACATAGGATGTATACTCATCTTGCATGACATGCATGTAATGAACAGACTATTTTTCTTCTTCAAATGAGATTGATTCCTCTCCATCACAAATAGAAGCAACAAGAGTGTGATCATCAAGAAATGAAGCATGAAAAGAAATCCCAACACGTGTCTTACTAGGCAAAAGAGTAGCCAATTTACTATCTCTTATAGTTTGTAAAGCCTATTTGGATAAGTATTTCGATTCATCATCTCTCTTCAAGCACCACCTCATGCAAATCCATTTTATCAACATATTTATTAGTGGGCAATATCTTTAGCTACCATGAGCGTTTGTAGATGTCAAAGAGCCCTAATATCCATTAATTTCTCAAGCACCAAACAAGGGAAGGATAGTATCAAATATTATCTTCTATAACAATGATTTGTTGCCTTTTACATGTGAGAAATCATGAACTACATTTTCAGTGAAGACCGCATCCATGCTAATAATCACTTTCTTTATAGCAATATTACAAATTCTAAACCCTTTACTTTCATTGATGTACTCGTCAAATTTGCATCTCACTTATTTGCTATTTTTTTAGCAGGAGAGAACAAGCCAAGCATCTAAAAACACATAGATATTATCCCACCTCATAAAGTGTAATTATTTGCAAGGCCTTAGTTGTGGACACCTATTCACAGCATATAATCAGTACACAAAATACCTTCCAACCAAAGACTATGAAGCAAAATCTATGCTTTTAGCATGTCATCTCCATGATAGCATCGTACATTGATTCTTGATACTGTCGTCGAATCAACGCATGAAACTCATAGACATATACTCCTCTCCATTGTCTCTACATAATGTACTAAGAGTACAACCTTTCTTATTCTCAGTCATATATAGAAAACATTTAAAGAACATAATATACTAAGAGTAAAACATGTCTCATTCTCGACCATAGATTAAAATTGTTTAAAGAACATAAATACCTTACCTTTAACTTTAAGGAATAGACCCATGTAAATTTATTGCAATCATCAATGGATAAGACAAATTAAAAATAACTACCAACTAAACATGTCTACATAATACCACAAATATTACTATAAACTAGTTATTACATCTTATTCACCTAAACAAAACCATCCTTAGAAAATGCAACATGTTGAATTTTACCAAGGATATAGCCCTCAAATGCATGTTTTGGGGGAGTCTTCAAATGCGGCAAATCAAACACCATGTCTTATCGAACTAGATACAATCCGGAACCATAATTCAAATGGCCAAAGCATGCATGCCACAATTTAGCATCATCAATAGAATTGGTACCAATAACACATGCATCATGTGCAAGCTCTCATTGACTTCCATCCTATAATGTCCACCATACAAGGTCCTTGATGCAATCATAAATGTGATCATTTTTTGCACATTAATAATCCACTAATATAACTAAAAAGCTAGCTTTTGTCATTACAAAAACTGACAACAAGCATTTTCTTCTTGATCATAAACACCAATGAGAATGTAAGTAAACTACCATTAGTTGTTGTAATGTGGAGTTTACCAATACCTTTAACCAGGTATGAGATGTTACTGCTACACTAAATAGACCCTTTCTACAATGCATTTCCAAAGAGCAAAACAACTCCTTTTGAGAAATATGCTTCCTAACACCACTATGAAACAACCAAAAGTGAGATTTATAAACTACCATACATGTGTCATGCACAATAGGATCATAACTACAATGTATGTTGAATGCACAAACCACTTAAACATAAGGCACAACATTCTTCTTCTAGGAATCGAAATCTAATACATCAACAATTGCCAACCTTGCTCTTTCTCCTTTTTCTCTCTTTCCTAGAAGTTTTGATAGTCCTTAAAAATGTAACCTTCATGCTTGTAATCATGATAAAAAAGCTTCCTCCTCTTTTGACCCTAGTCACCTGTTTTACCAAGTTTTTTCATAATTAGAATTAGATTTTAAGCCATCAACAAAAGAGGCCTTTATCATGACTTTTTAATGACCTATAACAAATGCATAATCACATGTACACATCACAGGCCGATTTCTACTAGATTATTCTTCTTACAATAGCACTAAAGTCAGCTCATCGACTAGATTGTTCTTCCTACCTTGGTAACCAACGTGCCATTTGGTACAATTTGGTCAATTGCACCAAGTTTCTCCTTGAGATCATTTATTCTCATGAGAAATACATACCTGGAATCATCGTCATTCATATACTCAAAATTCAATTGCTTCCATATCTAGGCAACATACCACACATACCTCATTACACACTTGATAGAGCTTAGCAAGTGCATCTCAAACCTCCTTTGCTGGTTTACATGATTAAATATGAGGTATGATTGCCATTTTTACAAAAAGAGCCATTAATACATGAGGTTTTGCATCCTTTGTATCCCATCTAGATTGTTATTCAGTAGATATAAAACATTTGGCACCACATTACTTGGACATGCATTATCCTCCTCCACTATGCCTTCAAAAGTAGTAGCTACAGTAGCAATTGCAGCAACAGACTCAAGCTACTTCTCAATACTTACAATAACATTCCATAGCCCTTAAGCAACTAGCACACATCAAATCCTATAGGGCCTAAGTAGGTAGTTTGTCCCATTAATCTTTTCATATGTGACAACAAATTATTGACTCCATCATTGCTCCCCTATCTCCATTGCGCCAATCAACTACTTAAGGCACAACCCATGAAGTATCCCCAAATCACAAAAGCAATTTGTATGCTTCCAACATGAGAATGACGTTATGGAGTTGTTGTACTTGATGTTGCAAAATCGAAAAAAAAAAAAGTATAGAAAAGACTATATCAAGAGAAAATTTGTTGAAGTTGAAAATTATAATGGAACTTTGTGCAAGACTTAATCACGTAAGGTAGCAAAATGGCCAAAAAAGTCTCCTTTAATCAAGTAGTAAATTCCTAGCTACCACCTTCATTGTAAATAGTTTTGCAAAGCCAATATCTCTCGATCCAACCATTTCCTTTTAGAATAATGAAAAGATGAAGTATTCATCTCTTTGTGTACTACAACTTTGTTGTTGGGATCTTCCAAATTTGATCTTTGGGTTGTTTATACAAATATCAAGTTGGCTAGATATCTAGTGGTAGAAATCTGGACTACATCTACCTATCTACCTAGGGAGCTAACTAACTAAAGCTATAGCCATTATCTCAAGCTAGAATGTCAAGAAGAGTTGTTGCCCACATCGTGGTGCATCTACCTACCAAAGGGTTTCTCGATATTCACTCAACATGCTGATACACATCAATTGTTCTATATAATCAATTTGCAACCTTAGACTGTTAGAGAGTACTTGTCATTGTAGACATTGCTATATTAGAGCTAATTAGGCTCCTTGGTGCTAGTTATTGGCTTGGGTATTAGCCCAAGTGTATTAGCCCATCACTTATACTTGGTAGCCATAATTGCCCTTCTCTATTGAATAAAGTTTATTATTCGTTCAACTACATTATCATTGTCTTGTTGATTGCAATTGTGCCATATCTCCTCTTTCTCAATAATTTTCTCAACAAGAGAGCAAGGCAAGAATGCAAGCAATGATGGCTGAGAGATGAAGGAGCAAGAGAAAGATCATAGCTCTACTATTTAAGATCATGAAGGAGAAGAAGATACAAAAGATAAGTGCAAACTATAGATAAAGTGTGTACTAACCCAAGGGAAAACATCTTAACGAGGGAAAAGCCCAAATAGTTTTAAGTGTATACACATATCACTACCATAGTATATGTTATAAAAACATTAAAACACAAACTAAGGTGAAAACACGATCAAATTGTATCCTTCTAAGGTGCTAGGCAATAATAGTTTCAACTTGAACAACCTCAAGTCGGCCCTGCCCATTAAGGCATCCTCCACACCCGTATGTTCCCAACAATGAAACAAGATCACCAAGAGCTACCCCTTAATCTCTCAATTGGCTATGATGAGAACAAAGAAGTGGTCCCTAAAAGAGATTTACGACATGATCTCAATTTCATGAATTAACATCTACCACAATCTAACTTTCTTTTCTGCTTTATTGACATTAATAAATTGGGTGACTTCTTTTATCAATATTAAGATGGGCATTGTCAAATAGCATAAACATGGCACTCCTACCTCAAATCTCCTAGATAGTGTAACATCAAACGTAGCGATCTTTGAATTTTCATGAGTAAAAGCATAACATATGCATTTGGTTCACAAGGCATGCACTACACCTTCACTCGTTGGCTAAAAGACCATGACTCTACTAAGAGGAGTGTATTCAAGAAATGACAAGCTAAATGTCATGAAGTGTTGTCTCAAAGACAAGGTGGACCAATTGTTATACAATAAACTCAAAGAATAAGCAATTCTAATGTGGCAACTTGGAAAGTCCATCATCACTACATGGTTGAGAAGGCCATGAAAGACATTGCTATAACTACACATTGTGAAGTCACATGAAGCACTACATTAGGATCATGGTAAGTCATGTTATGTTGGTGATCGAGTATGAGGCTAGAGCACGCTACGTATTATTATGGTCCATCAAACCGTACCATTTGGGTGGTGAGTGGCCCAAAGTAGAAACATAAGGAAAGGAACTCTCATGATAGTATATAAGTTGACACCACCAAGGCCAAAGAACAATGGATGAGGCAAAGATTGACATACATTGTTACTATCAATGGAGTGGGAGAGTTGTCAATGTAGAGAATTGCATGGAAGTAACCTAAGGCTAGATATGGCTCCCATCTACATTTGGTAAAGGATGTAATTAGCCATGGTTGTGTTCCATAAAGCAAGATACATATTCGCATATTAACTCTCCACCATACATATTATATGGCACTCTTGCATCTTTACACAATACACCATTCACAAGTAACATTTGGCCAACTATTCATGCCATGTTGCTCAAGGACACCATACATGATAGTACAACTTGTCGATTCCAAGCAAGAGAAGAGAAGCAAGGAGCTAACACGCAAAGGTAGGAGAAATATGTATTGACACAAGACCAACTTAAAGATGCTAAGACCTAAATTGTAAATTTAAGACAATTGTACTTGCATGAATGTGGACAACACAACTCTCAACTCTACAATTTTGGGTAACATATTCAATGGCCTTTACATACCAACATTTATAGACAACTATTGTTTTTCTCATTTGACTCTACCAATTGATGTGACTGTTGATGCTTTGTTCTTTGTTGTGTCACCATTCATAATGCCCTTAAGCAACAAATATGGGCATAGCAAGTTTTCATTGGTTCCACGAAAGAGTGAATGAGAGAAGTTATGTGCATAAAGAAACAAGCATCAGTACACTTGAATCATATATATTAGGACACATACTTTGGTGAATAAGTAAGGTCACAATATTTTTCTTTACAACCTCACCAACTCTCCACTACATGCTGCATAGCACTCTTGTAGCTTTACACACTATACATCCAAATCTATTTCTTTTTCTATTAATTTGGGTAATGATTTGATTGTTTATGCCTTTTTATGTGGAGCTACACCAATTTCCAACAATATGGAGCAAGAAATGTTGGCATCACATGTATTCATCAATTCAAGCAACACCAAGTGTGTTTTTTGGAGCCTTTCCTTGTACTTACACTACTATAATTGACTATCTAACTTCAAGACCTGCGCCAAAAGCTTAACATAGCAAAACTAGTTCTCTAGCTTATAGCTTTGGGTTTCAACTTTCCCCTCACATAGTTACTTTTCCCAAAAGTCAATGCTATGCAATCAATCAATATCAGATAACCCAAACTCATGAGAAGTAACAATAATGACTATAGTTGACATAAACTTGCGAAAAATCTAATATTGGGTCTCTTCTTTACTCAAATCAAATGAATTAGCTCCATGTTCTTTATCCCCATCTAAAGTAGCTTTTAAGGTTGATAGTTCTAACTTGTAAAAAGTAGTGAGAACACCTATAATTGTTATAAACTCATAGAAAAAAATAATAACAAGGCTTCTTGAATCAAAATCAAGTGAAAAATAGTAGTAACATTTGCAATTGTCATAAACTCTTAGCAAATTGATGAGTAAAATGTGCATCAAAGTTGTAATACATGATATACACAAATTTGGATTTTTCTCCTAAGCCCTTATGGGCCCATCATCATACAACCATTTCCATCATGTCTATGAAGTATCTATATTTTGTCTAATGCCGACTTCATTACAAGTCTCAATTAGAGGTACTTCTGAGCTAAAATTGAGTCATGTCCATGCAAACCCCTAAATGGGCTATGGGCTAACTTTAGTGGATGCTTATGTTGGAATTTTAGCTATTCTAAGATCTCACTGTTTTGGTGAATCCAAGATGTACAAGTTTCACAAAGCATTAGTCTTGAAAAGAAAAACCTTTTCAATGTATATATATTGGCACAAGCTTACATTTGATAATGCCTCTTCCTTGGCAAAGGGTTCAACCAAGCATCAACAAGTTTGTCATTATATGCTTGTCCAAGGTCTTCCTTTGTCCTCCACATTTCTCCCACTTCCTTCCTCCTATAATGCAAGCTCATTTCCCCACACCAATGGATGTCCCTTCACCTATGGCTACTTGTGTAACAATCAACATCCTACTACAAAGAGGCATGGCAAGTGACAACAAGAACCTAGAAGTTATCCATAGTCAACACATTCTACATGTCATTGGATCACAATAAGTCGTCTTCCTTTTTCTTTTTCTTTTCTTCTTTCTTTTTCTTCTTACCACCACCACATTTCTTTTAGTTGCAAAAAGAGTGAAATTGTTCTACCACTTCCTTCAACAAGCGTACATGTTGGGGCAATAGGTTGGACTAGTAAATTGCAAGAGATGTTCGATTGTTCTTCTACCATGGTGAGTGACAAGAACCTAGAAATTCTCCACATGCCCTTTGATACCAATCACTTTTTTAGTTCCAACGAAAGGTATACATCTCCTGCCATTTACATCAATGAGCATACATGTTGAGGGGATAGGTTGGATTGACAAGTTGCAAGAGAAGAGGTATATAAGTTGACACACTAGGTTGGACTAGCAAGGAAGAATCCCATAAAAGAATAGAAACATGAAAAAACTGTATGGAAAAATGATCCTAAAAACAAACTCAATTTGGTAAATATGGCAATTGCAAGCCGCCTTACTTACAATTGATGCCTCCTATATTTCTATAAGACACATTATTTGACTACAATATTTGGCTATTTCCACACTTTTCAATTCAAATGCTTCTGATTAACAAATTCTATAACATACTCTACCCAATTCCGTAACTAAGGCCATCTACATACCAAGAGATTCAATGCAAGGCTTGCCCGAGTTCATGTATTGAGCACTATGCAATTTGTACATATATCATAGATTCAATGCAAGGCTTACCCGAGTTCCATGTATTGAGCACTATGCAATTTGTACATATATCAGAACCTTATCGAAAAGCATGTAAGGAACCATTCTTTAAAAATAGTCAGACCTGCTACATTTTGCCAAGAGCGTTGGACCTCACTCATTCATTGAGAAGGTAAAAACCATGCAACACTTTAATATTACATTGTACTAATGTTCTCTAATAAAGGATGCCGACTAGAAATCCCCCCTACCCCCAAAAAAACAAAAATAAAAAATAAAAAAACGAAGTGTGTAAAATCACTATCCACAACCTCCACTATTTCATTAGGTCAATTGAGTGCTATTTTGAAGCCTACACTTCAAGTGCTCTTCTACTCACATATCCAACACAATAATTAGCTTCACCATTTCTTGAGGAAATCTCTAGGCATTTGTTACCCGGTTAAGTTCCTATTTGCAAAAATGTTACCGTTTGCTGTGTTTTGGCTTGGCCGCGTTTTGGATTGGGATAATTTGCAAAAATCTTATAATTTACAATATTTCAGTTGAGAAATCAAGAAGCGTGCCAAATAACTTTGAAACAATCACATGCAATTAGCTTCACCATCACTAAAACTGGCATGGTTAACACATCCAACACAGCAATTAGCTTCACCACCACATGGAATAAATTGCTGAGAAGAAGCATCTCCAGAAATCAAGGAGGAACTGAACATTGCAAGTTGCTATTTCGTGGAGAAAATGCTTGTCAACTTTTTCAAATTAAAAAGGTCCAAAAGCTCGTGGAGTTCTGCACCTACTTGACTCTGAAGCAGCCCAACCACATAAAACAAGAAGAGAAAATCATATTAGTACAATCATCCTGCTAAACAATCTAATATTACAAGAAGGTGCTGCTTTGACTACACACTATTAACATTGGTGAGGGAAAGCAGGTGGAAAAGCAGATTAAGCTCTAAAAGTATCATTTCATACACAACATTCTTATACACCGACAGCTAGATTACTATAATGGTTTTTCAATTAGAGTGGTTTCATCATTAAAAGAAATTTCAGCCATGGGACTTACTTGTTTTGGTTCTTATGCCACTTTGACAAAATGTGGTACCAGTTCCATGTCACACAAAGTGCAACTATCCGCATCAACCCTGACAGCATAACTTCTGCAAATGCATGTAGTACAGACGGTTGAGGAGACATCCCTGCCGTTGCAATGCATAGCATGGACCCATCAAAGTTGCAAGGAATGGAAAACTGCCCTTGCTTGATGCCATTCAATGCCTTCCTTGCAACATCTATAGCACTCATGACACTAGAGGAATCTGAAAGCAACTTTGTGATTTCTGGTTTTGAAGCATTCTCTATCCAAACAAAGTCATGAGTGAATCATGTAAGTCCTTGGGAGAAAACCGTTGTTGCTCCCAATCAACCAAAAGATGTATCCACTTAAATGCTTTTAAATGGGACAGATTACCTTTCTCAAATCCTGGTGTGATTGTGTCAGGTGGATAGATGACTGAAACTCGAATATTGTAGCAAAGGACTTCCTGCTGTAAAGCCTCCGCAGTTCCTCGAAGACCAAACTTGCTTGCAGAATAAGCTGTATAGCCATATAAACCCACCTGCATTAAAGTGAGTGATTAAAGGTTATTATTTTTTTGGATAACCATGTAATAGTGTCTAAAACAATGAATCAAAAATGCTCAGTTTACACCTTTTATGTGACGACAGGTAAATAATACTTATAAGTTTCATACAGTTTCATATGCTTCCAATGCTTCTATAATCTATTTCACAGCTGAATTAGCTTACCCAATTGATCCAGTATGTCACTGTGCCCTACGTGCCTTCTTTGTGCACAATCACAGTAATACTTTTTGTAGAGAAACACAAACTTGCATTAAACTATAGGCTTCATAAGAGTACCATGGAATGTATGCTCATCCTATTTATTACTGGCGTTAAAATTGGGACTACACATCAGCAAGACTACCTATACCTAGACTTGAAATCTCATACTTGAACAAAACTCAGGACTTTTGTCTCATTTTAGGCTGGATTTTTGGATCAAAAGTTACAGTTGCAAGATGGATGTGATCAGGCACATTTGGAGTTCAATATGTACAATTCCATCGGATTTTTTGCCTCTAGTTTTCATGTATTTATATTTGGCTTAGTCACTTCAGCTAGGCACTCATGTACTCACTGTTGATCAAGGTCTACGTATAACTGATTTGGTATCAACCCTCTCTCTCAACTTGGTCTTCCTTCCCTATGTATGTGCATGGGGGTTCAACCTGCATCCACTCAAGACTTGCAGATTTGTGATCCCTGCCATGTGGGCGACGGGTTAGATCAAAGGGCAACGGGTTAGATCAAAGTACTGTAAGCAACTATCCCCACTAGAATATTGTCCCAAACCAACATCATCCATCGAACTACCAACTATGTCAAAATCCTCTACAATACTCCTTTGGAAAAATCGCCTACATGTGGCTCATCCGTGATATCTTTTGAGAATTCATGAAATGGTGGATTGAACTTGCATAAGGTTTCATGCGGAACAAGTGAGAGTTAAAAAATCAAGAGCTACAAGCAAATTAAATAACCATCAAAATAATTTTGAGCTTGAACCCTTCAGCCTAAACCCATGTGGTGGATGAATGATGGCATGCATTCTCTAAAGATTGTCAAGCCAAAGACACACGGAGAGATCCCCATGATTAACCCTTGTTCTCTCCGTTTTCAACATCTACTATCAGTCCCTGCACATGCCTCCACATCGCTGCACTTTGACATGGTATAACAGCAGTGTTAGGGGCTGATTATGTATGGAGAGACTTGAAGAGGAAGATTCGGCATGACACAAAGGCCGTGTTTTCAGCATTTGGGTGCAAGCAAGAGTGTTGCGCATCAACACACGACTAGAGTGAGCGAAGCTACGTGCAACCAGAGACTTGTTTGCTGTTTTTTGTGTAGGAACAATTGTCAAGGCGTAAAAGAAGCTATGTTTTGAGCTAAAGCATCATGTAAAGAAATAGGTTCCTCATTGCACACAATAGCTACAAGTACCTATGCAACCAAGTTACCCTGTGCATGGCAAGTGGCTGCTCTAGTCCTATCAGGAAGCGTAACGGACTGTTTGCTGTCCCATAATCTATCCAACATCCATCTAGGGACTGTTTTAGGTACCTGAATAGCAGCCCTCTCATCGGCCACTTCATCATTAGCAATGCCCTAATCAATGGGCTGAAAATTAGGCTATTGTTCAGCATGTAAACCCTCAATAGGTTGCTGAAATTGACCAAAATCGGGTGCTGAAATTGACCAAAATAGGTTGCTCAAATTGACCAAAATCGGGTGTACTGTGCTGAAACAATGGTAGCAAACTGTTAAACGTATCCATTGTTGGAAATGGAGGAAGAGAGAGAGCGAGTAAGAAAGTGAAGACAAGGCAAAGAGCAAGGGTCGTAATTCTACACTCAAAAGATGCAAGTACTTGAATGATAGAATGAAAGTATAATAGGTCTTAAGTAAGGCAGGCTATCCGTAACTCTAACTGGAGTTAATTTAACTTTAGACTCTTGTGTCACTACTTTTAAAGTTCTAAACACACTATACTTTGACACTTTAATAAGTGTCTACACCACACAACTTACATGGGGCACTCCCCAAAATTGGCAAATTCTAACATCCCCTTGCAATGCCAATGCAATGAGATACAAGGATCATCAATCACCAAAGGGTAACAAGTTCAAGGACTTGTGGAAATCCTGAATCTTTTGACATGATAAAGCCATGGTGATTATATTTGCAACATGTTCCTATGTGTCTATACTTTGACACTTTAATAAGTGTCTACACCACACAACTTACATGGGGCACCCCCCCAAATTGGCAAATTCTAACATCCCCTTGCAATGCCAATGCGATGAGATACAAGGATCATCAATCACCAAAGGGTAACAAGTTCAAGGACTTGTGAAAATCCTCAATCTTCTGACGTGATAAAGCCATGGTGATTATATTTGCAACATGTTCCTATGTGGAAACATACATCAAGCTAATCTCTCCTGCATAAGATCTCTCTATGACATGATGGTAGTGAATTTCAATGTGTTTCATGCAAGCATGAAACACAAGATTTCATGCTACTGCAATAGTACTAATTGTCCAAGAGAATGGGTATAGAATCCTTCAACAAAACCTACAGATCAACTAGCAATCTACGCAACCATACACATTCAATTATTGCTATAAAGGCTGCCCTATACTCAGCCTCACGAGATGAGATAACCACTATAGATTTCTCTTACTAAGCCATAAAATACATGGACAGTCCAAAAAGAAAAAATATCCACTAGTAGACTGTCAAGTGTTTAAGTCTCTAGCCCAATCTGAATCGCTATAAGTGTGTAGCTGCAAGTCTCTTCCCCCCCTCCCTCCCCACCTCTCCGGCCACATAGGGGCAATGCTTGCTCACCTAAGATACTACAAACTGTATGTCAAACGTATGTTGCAAAAATAAATAAGACAACCAACAACCTATGTGTAGATTGCAACATCATGCATCTCACTACCATCATGCATGGACAGTTTCATCCCTAGCTCCATCAAAGTGCTCATATGTTGGACTAAGAGGGGCACAACTAAGAGAGATGGAGATCGAGCAAGAGTGAGCGTGTGTGACGGCTAAAGAGAGTGTGAGCAGAGTGAAAGTACGAGTCGATTAGAGTGTACTAACAATATGTGTTGGTACACAAAGAATAAAATGTATTTATACTTAGGAAACGTAAAGGGTATGTTCACATGTACAATGTGCGTGTACTATACACGGAGGTTACCGGGCCTTTATCCCAACAACCTTCCACTTAAAGGTCCGATATAAACCTCTAGCTAACCAACTCCCACTAGTCGAATGCAATGCTTGTGCTAAGCTTTGCTTAGACTTTTAGTGAGAACATCTGTAGGATTATCTTGTGTTTTAATCTTGGTCAATGGGATTTGACCATCTTCCAGAATCTGTCTGATAAAGTGATATCGCACATCCATATGCTTTGTGCGTGAATGATACATGGTATTCTTAGCCAGATACACAGCACGCTGGCTATCACATCCCAAAACTGCAATACCCATAGACATGCCAAGATCATCTGCAAGTCTGCTCAACCATATAGCTTCCTTAGAAGCCTCAGTAGCTAATATGTATTCAGCTTCAGTGATACTCGGTGCAACAATGTTCTGCAACCTTGAACACCAAGAAACAGCTCCACCAGCTACTGTAAAGACATACCCGTTGGTGGACCTACAAGTGTCCAAGTCACCTGCCATGTCTGCATCACAATAACCCTGCAAACTAAGTGTACCCTGCCCAAAGCAAATACTTTTTCTCTGTGTACCCTTAAGATATCGAAGAATACACTTGACAGCCTCCCAATGTGCTTTGCTAGGATTTGACATAAACCTGCTAACAACTCCCACTGCATGAGTAATGTCTGGACGAGTAGCACCCATAGCATACATAAGAGAGCCACAAGCTGATGCATAAGAAACACCCTTCATAGCATTTGCTTCCACGTCATCTTTCGGGCTGTTGGCTTTGCTAAGCTTGAGATAAGGAGGTAAGGGTATCCCAAAAGGCTTAGCTTCAACCATGTTAAATCTGTCCAGTACCTTTCCAATGTACTTTTCTTGAGATAAAGACAGCAATTTCTGCATTCTATCTCTATGAATCCTCATGCCCAAAATATGCTCTGCATTCCCCAAATCTTTCATGGAGAAAGCTGATTTCCGATGATTTTTGAGAGCATCCAAGATAGTCTTTCTTTTCCTAGCTAGTAACATATCATCCACATACAAAACAAGTATTATGGGGCTGCCATCTGTATCCTTTTCATGTACAAGCAATAATTTGCATGGCTGCGTGTAAACTCATGAGATAGCATAAAAATGTCAAACTTTTTGTACCACTGCCCTGGTGCTTGCTTTAACCCATATAGGCTGTGTTTTAGTTTACACACCATCTGCTCTTTTCCAGGAACTACAAAGCCCTCAGGCTATTTCATGTAGATTTTCTCATCGATGTCACCATGCAAGAAAGCTATTTTTACATCCATTTGATACAGCTCTAAATCCAAAACAGTAGTAAGAGCAAAAAGCACACATAAAGTGGTCATCTTCACAACACATGAGAAGACCTCTTGGAAGTCAATCCCTTCCTTTTGTGCATACCCTTTGGCAACTAGCCTTGCCTTGTACTTGGGTTTCCTGTCAACTATCTTGACTTTGTACACCCATTTGTTTGGAAGTGGCTTCCTTCCCTTCGATAGTGACACAAGATCCCAATTATCAATTACATATAGAGATTTAATCTCTTCATGCATAGCTAGCTCCCAGATACTGCTGAACTCACATGACTTGGCCTCTTTGTATGTAAGAGGCTCACCCTCGTCACTAAGCATCACATAATGTAAGGAGGGGTCACACCTATGTGATTGCCTTATTACGCGTGTAGACTTGCGTACCTAATGATCAACATTTTCAGGAATTGGGTCCACATCTAGAGGTATATTATTTTCAGCATTTATTGGCTGCTGTAAGCCATTTTCAACATGTTGTTCATGCTGTACAACACCTTCATTTTCATTTCCAGCACTTGCATTTTCATAATCACAAGTCTATCTTGCTATCCATGACCTCCTTGTGCTTCTACTTGGTATCCATCATCATCTAGTTCAAAAATAACCGGCTAATCATCAGTTTCAGTCTGTGATACACCACCATGATGCCCATTTTCTGAAGTAATGGGTGGCTGCAAACTCTGAAACTTCACATTTTTCATATCTTCATTAGAGGCTAAAGCGCCTTTCAACAATTATGCCTCATTAAACACAATATTACGACTATGAATAATTTTCTTGGACTGAGGTAACCACACTTTGTAGCCAAATTCACCCTCATTACCATAGCCCATGAAAATGCCTTTGGTGGATTTTGGGTCGAGTTTGTTCCTCAGCTCATCCCTAATATGTACAAAAGCATCAAACCCAAATATGCGTAAATGGTCATATAAGGCCAATTTGCCAGACCAAACCTCCTCAGGGATGCCATTATTTAAGGATCTATTTGGAGAGTGGTTGCAAATGTGAACCGCGGTTTTGAGTGCCTCTCCCCAAAATGCAAGAAGGGAGATTAGCAGTGGACAGCATGCACCGCACTCTTTCACATAAAGTCTTGTTATATCTTTCCACCACCACATTTGAAGAAGGATTGTAAGGGATTGTAAGCTCCCTCTTAATACCATGCAAGTCACAAAAGGACTTAATTCAATCAATGTGAACTCACCCCCATTATCAGTTCTCAAGGATTTCAGCTTTCTACCTGTCTGAGTGGTCACAAATGCATAAAAAGTTTTAAAAACAGCAAACACTTCACTTTTCTTTTTCAACAAGTACATCCGAATCTTCTTGGAACAGTTGTCTATAAAGAAGACAAAATATGCAGCACCACCCAACGATTTCACGAGCATACTACATACATCAAAATGCACTACATACAAGACATTGGACTTACGAGAGACACCAGAGTAAAAGGAATTTTTAATTTGCTTTCCAAACTGACACTCCTTATAAAAGTCATGTTTAGAGCCTTTTCCATGAACCCTCTTCAAAGAGGCAAGGACATCAAGTCCTTTTTGGCTCATATGGCCTAATCTCTTATGCCATAACTCCAAGTGGCTGCAAATTTCAGCAACTATAAGAAACTTGTCATTTAAGGCTTTGCAATGCAAACAATACAAAGTGCTCTTCTTGGTTCCTTTTGCAATCAGCATGGACCCCTTTTTCACTTTCCACCAACCACCACCAAACAGTGTGGTGTAGCCATGCAAGTCAAGCTAACCAACAGATAGTAAACTCTTTTTAATGCCAGCTAACATCTTTTAGCACAAGCTCTTAACCATTGTCTAAAGACAAGTGTACTGTGTTAATCCCATCAATACTGCAAGCATGGTTATTTCCAAGATACACCTTTCCATAAATGCCTGCATTGAACATACCAAAACACTCCAAGCAAGGAGTCACATGGAAAGAGGCACCAAAGTCTACAATCCAAATCTGAGTGACACCATCATCAACTCACAAGAGTACATCAATCCATCAACATGAAAAGAGGCACCAAAGTCTACAATCCAAGTCTGAGTGACACCATCATCAACTCACAAGAGTACATCAATCCATCAACCTTGGTAATCTGCATATCCTGCAAGTGCATACAAGGGCATCACAATCAGCTACGCATAATACCATATAATTGGTCAATGATTTTGTGATCAAATTATTAAAGGCATTTCTATGTGTTTCAAGTCTTCATATCTCTAGATGCTAAGTGTTGATTGTGTGTGTGTGTGTGTGTGTGACCTCTCTCTCTCTCTCTCTCTCTCTCTCTCTCTCTCTCTCTCATATATATATATATATATATGTGTGTGTGTGTGTGTGTGTGTGTGTGTGTGTCATTCCCTCAGTTCCTGTTCCCTAACTTTGGGCGTTTCCCCTGTTCCAAGGGGTTCCGTTCCCCATTCCTGGTAACTATGTTAGCAAATCTTTTGGGTCTCTCCAAGATTGTATCTAATGGAAGGATCCCTAAATCTTGCATAGTACGCTAGTCCCAATAAGGTAACGCATCCACAGAAGGGGGCCCAAGAGTCAAAGACTCTATTGGCAAGTCAAGAGTGAGTAAAAGACCAAGCTCAAACAGCACAATCTCAAAAAGTGCAAGCTGAGAGATAGGCTCAAAGGAATTGGTCGATACAGTGGACTACACAATGTCCCTCTCATCAAAGACAACATCTCTTGTAATGATACAGCTTGTATTATGTATATTCACGTTTCGGCATTGTCTTCTTGTTCTCGACATCAACATCCCTTCCATATTGTACTTAGCCTTTGCATCGCATAATCATCATCATCTTTGTAAAAATATGCTTGGGCAAGTGAAAATTTTCCCCCACAAGGGACACTATCCAAGTGGCACCTTATTGCATGAGCATTCTTATTTGCATCATGTAGCATTACTCTATGCATCTCATTGCGCACAGCACCCATAAGCACCTTGCTCACTTCAAATCCTGAGTAGTCTCCACCTATGGTTTAGTCACCTACATACCTCTTCACCATTACTTCATTATCAACACCCTTGTGGGCGGTTGAATAGTTTCCCTATTGACAAGCATGTGAGCTAACCATTCCTTTTCCATTGGACACATACTAAAGAAAATTTGACGATTTTTAAAAAAATCAAAAGAAAAGAAGAATAAAAGTCCATAAAAAATACTTGGGCTCCTAAGGAAAGAAAACTATCACTTCTATAGTCTTGGTAGATTCTTGGGCAGCCGACGAGCACCCATTGACTAATCCCCTTGCTACTTTGGGATGGGAACTCTCGGGGTAAAATAGAGGTACTTTCTAATTGCCTCTGTAGCCTTGGTAGGCCATTAGGCAGCTGATGTGCATCCTTTGTCCAATGCCCTAGCTACTTTGAGACCAAGCTAAGCTTTGCAGTCCCTCTTGGCTAGAGTTTTTGAGTTGAGAGGGGATGTTAGGCAACAAATGATTATTCCATGCATGAGGCAATGTGGTTGGATGATCTTGATTCAAGTTGACCTTTGAAAACAACCGCACCGCTAATGGGGGAAATATAATGAACCTAGGCACCGCTCACATTAAGGTCGTCATTAATCCACCAACACAAGGGATGGGTAGCATGGTCACCTAGCAAGCAAACAATAGAAGTGTTGATGTTAGCAATTGCCATATGGCAAACTGGTCAACAGCAATCTACTAGCAAGGCAAACATGTGGCAATGCAGCAAGTTGAACTAATGCTAGGCAAATACCATCTTCCCTTTGTTAAAAGACAGGCATAGGAACCCACTATAAGCAAGGAAGTATAAGGGCAGATGAGTGTGAATAGTTCTAAGGGCAGGGAAAACCCTAACCCTAGCTTGGCAAAGGCTATATAAACATCCTATGGGTCACTATCATATGTGGGAGAGTGTACCCAAGTTGTACTCTAAGCAACTTAGTAAGCAAGATTTTGTTCTTGTACTTTGAGCTCGCTTCTCCCTCTTGTGCACACATTCCAATGCTGCAACTCTGATTTCCAACATGGTATCAGAGCCTCCTCTGATCCCCTCAGCTTCCTATACCCTCAGCTACCACTAAGTGCACATGAGCTATCATCTCCTTCATCTTATCCTTCTTTTCTCCATAGTTGCCTGCAACCTACCTCCATTAGAGGACTTGGGGAGGACAAAGGAGGCCATATCAGCTCTTGGTTCCTTCTGAGGAACTCTTCCACATCTCAAGGCGCAGCTGCCTATCACCATAGACCGTGGAATAAGACGCGCAAAAGGATGGCATTACGTTCTAAGTCAGAACGGCACAGTTCTGGGCAGGCGACTACCTCATGTTGAAACACGGGTTGTAGGAGGTGCATTAATGGTGGCTACCATAGGGCTTTTTTAGCCCCCCTAGTGGGCCATCTACCCCTAAGAGGGCTCTGAGAAATTCAACCTCTGTTGGCTGCTACAAGCCAAACCCTAACTATGTGTTTTGTGGTAGCCATAGCCAGCAAGCTCTAAGCTTGACATTTTGTCATTTTTTCACTCTGAGCTTCATTAACAGTGATTCTAATCACTGAAGCATAATCTCTGAAGCTTATTCCAGATTCAAAAGCTCTTGGACATGCTCAATGGACATTGGGAAGCCGACTTCCAACCGGGTTCCATTCAAGTACTTCACTAAGCTTGACATTAGTGTTTCTAAACACTAATCATGAATCATCTAATCATTTGCTTGCTAGGCATTCACTAAAATCTAGTGAGTTTTTTTATTTCTCTTCGTATATTGTTGTAAGGTTATGTGTACAATTATAAACACATAGACCATCATACACTAGAAGTGTATTGCCTACCGTGAGTGACTTTGTTTCAAGTACATTGGTCAATGAAATCAAAAGGATTGAGTGTCATTGTACTCTCCTCGGAATCATCAACAACAAGCATTGAGATCATAGACCAACCTTGTTCAACCCAAGCTTCATCTACTAAGCCATACCACAAGAAGGAGCCTTAAGTCCAGTCTAGGTTTGCTTCATTAAAACCTAAAAAGACTATTAAACCTCGGAAGAAGTTTGCACATAAGAAATGACCACCACAGTCATACTTTGAAATATTACATTTATATGATTTTCAGTCTTTCTCTTCATTACAACTTTGATTTCAAATTGTCTAATTTGCTTCCGCATTCAGTGGAAAATTTGTAAGGGACTAAACACTGCCCTTGTCCTAACAAGTGGTAAGACCTTTCCAATGACCACAACATATGCTGATGTCCATCCTCAAATTCGAAAGTTTGATGGCAAAGATTTCCACCCATGGCAGGTACTTATAAAATACAAAATGATGGAGAGAAGGTATTGGCCTCTCATTCAAGGCAGTAGAGCTGTAAACTCTGCAAATCTAGTTGATATAGAGGATGACCAATGTGCTCAAGCAATTATAATGTTACGCTTAGATAAATCCCTGATTCATCATGTTGATCAACTAAACATTGCGAAAGAAATATGGGATGAGCTTGAAAAGCTCTATGGAGCCACTAGTAAAAATACTAAAATCTTCCTTAAAATTGAATTCTTTAGCTTGGAATATCGATCAGGAGAAGATTTGGGAAAATTCATCTCCCATATGAAGGGACTTATGGCACAGCTTGCCTCTGTACAAGCTCCAATACATGAAGAAGATGCTATTGCTATTCTCCTAAAAGCTGTAAAACAGGTGTTTCCTACTCTTGTAACCACTCTCACTAACATTCGAGATCCTATATTGGCAAGTACCATTCAATCCTGTTTGGATGAAGAAAAGAGGAACCACAAAGAAAGCAGCAACAGTCAAGCAACTTCAACTTCCCGTGATCAAGTATTGGTACATACAGCTCTCACTAGATGTTCTTTCTGTAAGAAAAAATGACATCTTGTAAACAACTGCTGGAAGAAGTATCCTGAGAAGATGAAATGTAACAAATGCAAGAAGACAGGGTATATCACTAGTAAATGTCCCAACACTCCTAATATACCCAAAGAATTGGCGGCCAACTATGCCTCCAATCCATCTGAAGATCGACTGTTTTGACTCTTTAAATCATATACCTAAAACAACCTTGTAAGCCAGATTTATAAAGACATCCCAAGAAGGGGGGGAACCTCTTACATGCTTTGTAATCCAATGCCACCTTGGCATTGAGGGGGGGTGTTAGAAGACAGACATAGGAACCCACTATAAGCAAGGGAGTATAAGGACAGATGAGTGTGAATAGCCCTAGGGGCAAGGAAAACCCTAACCCTAGCTTGGCAAAGGCTATATAAACAGCCTATAGGTCACTATCATGTGTAGAAGAGTATATCCAAGTTGTATTCTAAGCAACTTAGTAAGCAAGATTTTGTTCTTGTACTTTGAGCTCTCTTCTCCCTCTTGTGCACACATTCCAATGCTACAACTCTGATTTCCAACACCCTTGGCCAACACCAATCCGCTAGCAAGGCAAGCGTGTGACAATGTGACAAGTTGAACTAATGTTGGACAAGTATCATCTTCCCATGGCAAAGTCACAAAAAACTATTGTTTTCTAGCCTTTTCACTCAAAAACTCCATTTCCTATGAGTTTTCATCGTCATTTCCATTTCCCTGTTTTGTAATATTTGGCCCAAGTGTCATGCACAAGTTTCCATCGCTCAGTTTCTCACTACCTTTGGAAGTTATGTTAGTTGCTTCTCAAAGTTTTCAGCTTTGCATCATGAAGAGTGAACAAGTATACATGTTTCACAATTTTCAATCATTTTCTAGTTATTTCCTTTTCCTATTCTTTAGCCATTTCCATTGTGGTAGACTCCGCCATTGCCAATTGTTGTTTTGATTGCATGCGACTATGGCCCAACGGCCCATTTAAGGCAAAACACTACACAATCATAATGATCTTACTCTATTGACCAATGCCTTCTTTGGTAATCATCATCAACCACCATTAACAAAAATGCAAAGCCGAATGGCAAGCACATGGATCAAGGTGCACAAGCATGAGTGTTCATGACATTAGTTTTGTTGTCAGGTCTTTCCCTGTTGCTTTGTCATCTTGAGATGAGGTTGCCACTTAGGCAAGGCTTTCCCAATAGACCACTTCCAATAGGGTGACTAAGGCTATTTGGAGGCAATTTTCTTCGTCGTGAGCAATAAAGAAACCCTGCTTAAAATCAATTGGTGAAATATCAAAGTAGCACATAGCTGAATCAAGTTCTGTGAATGATTGCCATTGCAAATGATAGCAAATACTGCGAATGGATCTCCATCATATATATCCAGGCTTATCCAAGGTTCTAACAACTATAGCACAGGACAAGCATATGAAAATACATGGATCTAGGACATGGCTATGGAGATTGAAAGAGGAAGAGTGAGCTCATGAGGACATAGACATTAAGATTGACTTTCACACAAGTGCATTAGGTTCCAAGATTAAGACTTGGACTCATAAACAAAGTCTTGTGTGTTGATAATGACACAAATACTTTGTTGGAAGGACAAAAGTACTATGACATTGCATTAAAAAAGAGAGCAAGTATGATACTTTATAGGGATAGATTGGGCTACACTTTCTACCACTGAGCATATGGGATTTTGCATCCTGAGCCCACACTCCTTCGTACAAAGCAGCTAAGCTGGGTGTGATTGCCAATATCTCAACAAAGCATACATTTTTCACTCCAACGTAATTGTGTGTATGAATTTGAGGGACCTCGAAGGCAAATCATGCAACAATTACTATTAAACAGTCATTGAACAAGCGGGTACAGACTGGTGAAACTGGGAAACGGTCAATGAACAAGGGACATGTTCAATAAAAACAAAGCCTACACTGCTTCTCAAGACAACAAGGAAGTAAGGTCCAGAGACAATATGTAAAATTGTGATGTACCTGACCGGCCTGTGAAGACACGAGGGCAATGCAGGCAGGATAAGGATCTTCTGTTCGGTGCTTTAGAAGAGGCAGCAAAGCTTTGACAACATGCAAGGTACCTCTCAGATTGGTATCCAACACATGGTTCAAATCATCTACGGAGGAATCTTCCAGGGATTTGGGAACGGACACGCCATGGCTGCAGATCAAGATGTCAAGAGGCCCAATCTTGTCGGCGGTGGCCTTGAGGCTGTCGAAATTCTTCACATCCGCGCTGTAGACGCTCACTTGTTTGCCTGTATCCTTCTCTAGGGAGCGCTTCGCGTCCTGTAGGCGAGCGAGATCGCGAGCCATGATGGACACAGAGGCGCCTTCGAGGAGGGCGAGTTTGGCGAGCTCGAGGCCGATGCCGCTGGATCCACCTGTGATGAGGACATGGCGGCTGCGGAAGGGGATGCGCGTAGGGCGAGGATAGCACACGAAGGAGACGACGGTGAAGAGAGCTGCAAGCACTGCCAGAAGCACCAGCGAGGCTACAAGGAACACCATGGCCGATCGGTATGATAACTGCGGCAACTTTAATGTATAGATAGAGTGGGGCTCAGTGGGCTAATACCTCCATCCTCGAATCAACCCGGTTTCACCAGCTATATGAGAGGGGCAGCCCCAATTTGACCCACGGAGTCCAAATCATCAAGCTGCCATCTGCATGGAGCACTAGGGTAAAGGGGCCAATAAAGTAGCGCCATGGCCGATCGGTATGATAACTGTGGCAACTTTAATGTATAGATAGAGTGGGGCTCAGTGAGCTAATACCTCCATCCTCGAATCAACTCGGCTTCACCAACTATATGAGAGGGGCAACCCCAATTGACCCACGGAGTCCAAATCATCAAGCTTCATCTACATGGAGCAGTAGGGTAAAGGGGCCAATAAAGTAGCACCTTCCAAAAGGAAAATACACCCCACCCCAATTGAGTGATAATTTTACAAGAAAGATATGTCTTTTTTAGTCACTTAACAATATAATATGAATTTTTTAAAATTACAGATGAGCTTAACTTAAATCACTTAAGTCAAACAATTGAGCCATGTAAATTTTTTTATATTTTAAATTTTATAAAACCTAAAGCAATGCATCCTCGAGTGTTACTCGATTGGCCCCTCACTACCCCTCTTTTATGAACCTTTCGTTTGTAACTAAGGCTAGTTGATAAAAATATCAAATATCGTAATATAGAACTATTTAGAGTCTCACTCGATTGGCCCCTCACTGCCCTCTACAATGCAGGTGCGGCTTGTTTTCGAGCACCTTCTATAGATATGCATTGTAGAGGGCTAAAAATACAACCCTTTAGAACAAGCCGCACCTGCTGTTGCACACCTTGTGGAGGGATGTCCTTCCAATATTCTTGTCAAAAGGTAAAGAAACATCCTATATTTCTCCTTGCATTTGATGCATGTGGATTCGATCCTCACCTACTAGCAAGTCCAGATTTCTATAGTGACCCTTGCTTGAGTCAATCTCCAATATCCATGTTCATGGAAAGTTGTTGTTAGTGCACTCCAAAACTAAGATACCTCAGTTACTCAAGGAAGTCGTGTAAAAAGGGCTACCAGCTATTGGTTGATCATCATTCTCTCATTATGACTTCCAAGCTCCTCTCCTCATCATGTGAATGGCCAAGGGGATCCATGGAACTAGGCTTATGTACTGACTATAATAATGACTTCATAGTAGTGGACCCTCCCACACCAACTCACTTAACATGAAATAAGGCTCATTCAATGTGCAGGTCCAAAAGACTTACTAAAGTTGTTGTCTTTGTCATATTTATCAATACATGGGTAAGTTTCAATCACAATACTCTCTCAAAAGAGGGTACTATGTTTGTTAAAACTAGTCTTATTTAGTTGTTTTTTATCTTTTATTTGTTAGAAGCAATTGTCTTGAGCCTTTTTTTTTTTTGCAAGTGTGTTTTTTGCTTCTTTTATCTGCATTATTGTCTACGTAAATTTGTTCCGAGCTTCAAAGACAAGGGAGACAAGTTACTATGTTAGAACATAATGCAATGTAGTAGATGAACTCGAAATGACACTAACCTTGTTTTAGGCCGTTCTTATCGAAATAACATTGAAGATGTCATCATTAAAAAACAATGACTATAGTGTTTGTAATAATGTACTTATAGAAGAGATGTTGAGTTAAGGAAAATGGATAATAGGTGTAGAAATGGTGCAAAGTCAAGCACTGCTTATATCTTTTTTCTTATTATGTCCACTAGGTTGGACCTTCTTAGTATAGTCTTTTGGAGGACCATATTGAGGAGTTAGTCAAGTAGACATGTTCCATTGCATATATTCAATTATTTGCATCTCAAAGTCCTTGTTGTCTTGCACGAGGTTTTGTATTTGTTGGCGCATGACGAAGTAAGAGTCAATCATATTCTCCATTGACAATAACTCCATCTCTAATCATCAATTGGTGCAACAAGACACTTTAAAAGAAGGCTTTTATGTGTTGACCCAGATGATAATCAATGCATCACATAAGCTTATTTCATAGTGAAATGTTGTTTCCAAGCATGCTAGTGAGTGGGCCTAGATTGTTAGTGTGGCCAAGCTTGTCTACAATATAACATCCCTTGCACTTGTAGAACATATTTTTCTTGAGAGTAACAATCCTTGTGCATTACAAACCAACAGGGGAGCATGAAGACTACCTCAACTCAAGTGTACCAAGGATTCAAGATAATGGGAAACCTTGCTTTTCATAATGATGGATATTGGGAGGCAATCCAAAGAAACTCCATTGTTAAGATTTGGTTTTTCAATAATGTTGCATTAATGACCTTTAGCTTGGCAATGTCTAGGTCTTGTAACATCCTCCATGCAAATGTTTAAATGGTCCATTGACTCGACCTTCATTATATACTTTAGAAGATAGTGCAAGAAGAATGGGTTGGTCACTCCTTGGATGTTCATTTGTGTGCCCTACTGTAAGAGAAGCATGAAGTGGTACCACACAACATTTTGATCCTCGTAGCCTAGCTAATGCTACAATGATTTGAGTGGCATGGATGGGATTTGCTTAAAGCTAAGTCTAATGTGAAAACATGCATTTGCATTGTGTTGTGCTATGATGGCTACAACAAGCACCGTAGAGCTTGCGAATGACGAGTTCTTGAAGCTTGTCAACTTGCATGTCAATGCTTATAGTCATGTGGACACCAATGTCATTTGTTGTCACTCAACATTCTCCTTATTCACCCATACTATAACATGGACATGCAAGGACCCTTTGTCCTAGATATCATAGCACGTGAGGTGATGCTACACTTATGAAAGAACTTTCTTGCCTTGGAGTACATCAATGTCGAAGAACAGGTAGAAATAGATGTGCAATTTGCAACACAAGGTAGCCATTTTAGATATAATGAGGGTCGAATTCCTTCACAATTGATTGTTTGTACCTTGATCCACTTGGTTTTCTAATACCTTGTCTATGTGAACATCATGAAGTGTCCAATAAACCCCATGCATCCACCACATTAATCAATTCTTTCAAGACCTAGTGATGCCACAACGATATGCTTGGCCATAATACTTCTATTTATATTGGATGTCATTCCTTATCAAGTATTTGCTTGTAGCATTCATGTTTGCTCTCTTGTAGCTGTTGATGTCATGTTTGAGCATTGCAATGTTAGTGTTATTTGTGATCATAAAGTCTTACTTCAGTTGATATGATAATAAGGGGTGTGGTTTATATAGTGTGTACAATGAGAACTATGTGGATATTCACAACTTGATGTAGCCAATAAAGAACTAATGTCCATCTGTAATAGCCAAATGAAAGATGGTATAATTTTGGATCAAATACTAGCTTGCTTATCCATTGTGCCTAAATCTTGCTATATGATTCTCCAATAGAAGAATGTCTTGAGCTAGATGGAGTAGAACTCATAGGTGTCTTCTGAGTTATAAACATGATGCTTTGTTGACTTAGGTATATTATGAAGGATTGAATGGTCATTATGTGCCTTTGCCTTGCTTTTGAGATTTAACATCATATGCTTTGTTGCGTCAACGTATTATTTCTACAAGAGGCCCTTCAAGCAAAACACACACCCATGCCAGTCATGACTTTGCTTTGTCATTGTCATATACCTCTTCGAAATCAAATTGGCCTACAAGTTGTAAGTGAGAACATCTATAATTTTTGGATGCAACTCATTGCTCACTTGTGATGTTCGCCTAGCCACCATTGAAGATAACAAGCTTTGAATGAAATCAAGCATGTGAATAACAACATTTGCTACACAATCACCTTCATTGATGTATGATTGCATGCACTTCATCTAGCTTGCACATTGGACCATTGTACAACATTAAATAATAGCACAAAAGAAAGAGTTGCATGAGAGAAGTCCTTTTGCGTGAATATTCTTTATAAGAAAGGGTACACATAACAAATTTAGGACAAATCTCAATATTGTGGTTGAGTTTCTAAGCTTGGATAATCCAACTTCTTAACATCCATCAATGTTAAATGAGGACCTATCATGCATGCTTTGACACTCCTTAGGACCACTTATCACCCTAATAACAGTGAGTCCTTTTAGTAGGAGGTTTTGTTGGACATTCTCATGTTAACCTAAAAAGATATGGCTCCTCATTGTTTTAAAGAAAATTTGCTAATGTAAATTCAATTATACTACAATATATAGAAACTAGCATGTATTCAATGATGATATGGAAAGTTTTAATTGTTATGATGTTGAATGTTTCCATGCAATTGTGTAACATGATTGAGATACTAATTCAATGATAATTTTCTAACAAAATGGATCAACCTTTGATAAAGTTAGGTAAAGATAAGCAAAAACAATATATTGTTACATGACCACATGCCTTGACCCTACAAAAAGTAGGTCCTCAAAGTTTTAGAAATTGTAAACTTGAGATATAGTATTACATCATACATGAACACAATATTAGTGAGTTTGGGAATCTCCCAATTCCCATTTTTTGAATACTAAAAGGTGGCACCCGGATAACATGCCCATAAGTTTCTTAAAACCATATGATGTGACCTATCATTGGAAAGTGCTTGAAAAATAGAATCTATTGAGCTATAGAGTGCTTGATTTGGAGTTATAGTGTTCAAGTTATGGAAAATCCAAATATTTGACCACGTGTCCGAAACTTACGGAAAATTCCCATATTCCCTAATATGGTGTTCATGTGATGTGCTCATCTATAAAATGTGTGATGCAAAATGTATGGTGGAGAGATGGTACAAACCTCTTTTGTTGAGGTAAAAAACAAGCCATCCCTTTGTTACTCGATGTGCATGCCATTCTATGAAACACATCATAACAAGTAGTAATATATCACGAACTTAGCATTAGTGGTTTGGAGGAATCACACGCAAATCATGTCCTTGTTTTATAGACTAAGAAATACCTATGGAGCGATGATTGGGTTCTTCGCGAAAACTTTGAAGTCCCCAAGGTTATTAAAACACATAGAATATTATATCATCATCAATATTGATTACACAATTTATCAACATCAACTATAGCCACATGATCATCATTGCATTCAAATCATTATAAATGAGTTTCTTTTTGTAAGCAGAGCTGTAACATAAGCACAAAATTTATAATTATAAAACCTCCTTTTTTGAATGGAACCTTCAATATAAGAGACATCATCATATTTTGCATTAATCATTTCTTACTGTGGATCAAATTTAGGTAGAATGCTTACATGCATTAGGCACCACAATTGATTGGAAAGAAAGGAATCTCTTCATTGAATTATGGCTAATCTTACCTAGTACAAAATATATTGCCATGGTTCTTGATGATTGGCAAGCATTGACACAAGTTATCAATGCATGGATATGCAATCATGGTTAATACTAGAAGCATTATCATTGGTTGTTCATTTTGCAATGTTTGCTGAAACCCAAGGTGAGATGATTGACATTGCACATGATGACAAATTGATATAGCTTTGAGTGATGATGTGCTATAAGAATCAATTAACTCTCTCAACCTTTGTATTCATGATGAGAATCAAAGTTAGTGCCCAATGTCCATATATCACATATAGCAACCACATGCATATAGTAGTATTTTGATCACTCATATGCATAACAATATTCATGCAAAAGTAAAATTGAGGTTGGACCCTCTTTATTTGTATATCCAAATTTGGCATGTAACCATTCAATTGATCATGCATCCATTTGAGGCACAATTACATTAAGAATCTTAACTTATAAGGAAAGATTAGCAATAATGAGTGCTTCCAATTGTGCACAAGTGATTAGTCCAAACGCTTGCATTATAGAAATACACTATCACAACATAAAAGGCAACAAAATTGAGCTTTCTAATCACATGATGGGGTTTGTGCCCAGATTTACCTCAAACTCTCAACTAGGATCATGGTATCAAGTTTGGATAAGGTAATGGTACCACAACCAATGAATGCATTGAAGATGCAATTAAGTTTAGAAGTGAGTAAACTTTAACAGAGTCTAGTTGTGCTAGGTGCAAAAATTATGTTGATGTTGATGCTTTTGTATGCCCAACTATTCATGTTGATGCTAATGCTTTTGTTGCTTCCTATGTCCTGATAGATGGCTAATGCTTTTAACATAATTGATTTGTGCGTCTTGGTAGATGATTAATGCTTCTTAACATCATTGATTTTTACCATCCTTACAAATAACAATTTTTTGTTTAGTTCTTTTAATTTTTTATTGTTACATGGATGCCACATGGCTTATGATAAGCTTCAATTCACAAACTACTATGTTGACCAAGTAATCAGTATTTTATTGCATTGTGTAAGCCCATAGGAGAAATAGATCACTCTATACTCTAGTGTGTGTTCTCTTTCCATTGCCCAATTCTACTCATTCATCATTGGTGAAAGAGTGGTCAAAAGTAGAAGACATAAAGACACCCAATTTCATTGCATTATACAATAAAAAATCATTGTTTGCATAACACTCAGCTCATCGTTATTGCATTTTATTGCAACAAACGATACATACATCATTATTACAACAAGTGACGAGAAAGCAAAGGTGAGTCACTGCTTCTTAATTTATAGAACTTGCAATAAGAACTCCCCTAAACTTAGGTGTTTAGAACAGGATGAGAAACTACTCATAGTCATTAAAGACAATGCAAATTCAAAGTAGCATTACATACATCATTTTGTTTTTACCATATGCAAAGTAGACACATACACAAACGGGTATGAAAATATGTTTTGAGTATTTTTTGACACCTCAAGCTAAATTCTAGTCAAAATATGTAGATCATAGGAATGGAAAAAGAAATATTTTACCTTCAATTACAAGTTATAACATAAGAAAGCTTGAAACAAAATCTAAGAGAGAGATAAAGAGAGTAAGTTGGGAGAGAGAAAGGGGAATTGCTAAGTGTAGACAAGCTCAAAGTTTGCAACAACCACACATAACACAAGCAAAAACAAGTTTTGAACAAAAAGATCAAGCATCTTCTTTAAAGGAGTCAAATAGACAAGTATGGACAAGCCAAAATTACACTTTTAAAAGGTCCAATTATTTCTTTAAATGAAAAAGAAAAGGCTAAAATGTTTCTACCAAACATACTCCAAAACATAACATACATTTGCAAACATTTGCATTCTCAAGCAAACATGTCTATTAAAATGATTGAGAGGATTTTGACCAATATAGCAAATCATGGAGTACAAGGATCAGAGACATCTAATGTTGCAATAGTGCTACATAAATCATCATCACAAGGGGTCAATTATTGCACTATGTTGAGCGAGGAGTTCTCGATCCCTAAGGCCATGATCTTACTGTCCTCATCAATAATACATTTTTGTTATTATTACGCCCCCAAAGAGATGTTCATTGTGCGACACTTCAATCCCCCTTATGCTAGAGCACTTGATGCAAAATTTCTAAGGGTGAGATTGGGAGAGAAAATACCACATCAAACATATGGGCATGATGGCATCTTATTTAGAGTTATGCATGTTAATCATACTTTGATTGAGAGTTTGATTGTCTTCTCTTTGACGAACTCAAGTCTCATTGGTTAGTTTGGGATTTTGTAGACAACAATATATCTTTCCTTGTCTCCCGTTATTGTATCAACCATCATTGAAAGTGACTGTAGCCAAGAAAGCTCAAAAGAGATCATAGTAAGGTCTATCCAAGGTTTACGCAATCCTTAGGTGACAATGTTTCTACAAAGAGATTGGTGCAAATACCTTTGAAAGTACATGTGCCCATTTGAAACAATATCCTTAGAGGTAGTTGAGTTACTGGTGTAGAGTAGCCATAAAGCTTCAAAAAAGATCACACTAAGGTATATACGAGCCTCAAGCAACAAGGTTGTTAAAATAGCAAATGTGCAAGAATATTGTAATGAAAGTGTAGCAATTAGAGATTATCATCTCAAAAGTAGCCACCTTATGAGGGCTCCATAAAGTCCATCCAAGAAAAGTATCTAGCCTAAGCATTCAATTTCCAAGTTATAAAATTTAAAAAGCCAAAATACAAGTGAAGTCTAAGAGATAATGATACCCCATAAGGAGTTAATGATCTCAATTGAGTTATATTGTGATTCCAACTACTAGTAGAGACCCCATTTTTGCTAGCTATGGCAAGTAAAGTCTAGGTCTTGAAATTTTGACTCAAAAAACGCCTTAATTGAGCCCAAATATAATCAAGCATACTTAGAGTAAGCCATAAATCACCTCTATTGTCTGTGCATAGCTCACATAATATCCTTAAACTTCTTAGAGAGTGACTATCAAATCAATTGGCTCAATAACATGAGAATATCCCATTGAAAAGGGCTAAAATGCTTGAATTCAACATGTTGTCTTAGGAGTGGCTTTATGAGAAGTCCTCCAAAATCCTCCATGAGTGGTCAATTTCACAAATGCCTATTTTGGATAGCCTAGACTATCCCTATTATGGCATTGTAAGTTCAAACCACCTAGATAGACCATATCCTATAGCTAGGATATAACCTTAAAATGATGTTTAGTGAATTTGTGACCCTTTTTTGGACATGCAAGACTCGCAAAGACCTATATGAGGAGATTGTCTTTTGAATCCTAATTGAGAAGCCATCTAAAATCTAAGTGGGCTACACTATGGAAGTACATGCTCATAATCTCAAACACCACTAATAGATCTATTAAGTGATTATAGGAGACTAAGTTCCAATCACATTAATTGGCTCCTATAGCCATGTTGAGATTGAAGAGACCTAGCTTGTGGAACTATCTCTAAAATTCACACAAAGAAGCCAAATCAAGTGTTGTCAAGTCCATAGCATAGCTAGATATACCTAATACTATCTCAAGTCAATAGACACCAAATGTGAATTCCACCAAGAGAATAGGACACAATCTTCTCATTACGTTGTGTGGATCTAAGGACCACTTTAGTAATTAGGAAATTGCGTGACTTATCTCATGGAAATATCCATAATTTCTTATCTTGGAATCCAATTGAGCCATTGTATAAAGCAAAACCTAGCCAATTGTGTCAATCACTACTCCAAGTAGTGCAACTTTAGTAGCAAGACCCAAATCTAGAGCCAAGATACTCCAACTTGTCTTGTTGACTAGAGCTAATATCTCCTCAACTTTGATCAAAGAGATTCAAACAATTGCATGGTGTTTTGTGGTTGATGTGTTGAATATTGGGGCTTTGAAAGTGAGGTGTGCAATTTCCCTCGATTGATCCATGCTTCAATGACTCAAGCATTTATGTCAAGAGATGTTAAAAGAGGAAGCATCTCTATCTACAACTTGAAGATTCTAGTGATCCTAGGCTAAGCTTGGTTAGGATGAAAAATTTGTGCTTGTAGAAGACTCTTATTGGCTCCATACATGCCTAAGAAACATCTTGGACACCTCTTATTAGAACATTGTAGCATGCGACTACTCAACTAAAATCCACTCATAGTTGCGAAGAAATGTGTTTCATACCTCCTATTTTAAAAACCCATGGTAGCTATGCTCACTGTAAGGGGTAGTGATATCTCATGCAAATCTTATAGTCATTGTAGCTATTCTAGTATCAAAGAGTGCATACAAGATCATAGGAGACTCATCAAACTTAGACAACACATTTACAATTGACAATAACTTGTTCCCATGTGCATCCTCAATGTCATAGAAGATTCATTGAATTCAAACATTGCACATAGAATTGACTCCAACCCTTGACACCTTATTCCTAGTAGCTAACAACATGCTACAGGGAGCTCTTAGTAATCCATTGTGTTTGTAGCTAGCTTGAGCTAAAAAATGCATTAGAAATTGATTAGCTCTTTAAAGTAGCCCTAGAGCATGCTAATTACTAAAATTTTTTGTAAAAGGTCACAGTCTTAGAGATTGTATGTGTCCCATAAGCCAAACCATGATTTGGGAGTATCCAATCATCTATAAATGAATAGGCTACCCACCATTTGCTATGGTTGGCCAAGGAACAACCCTAATGGTGGCCACATGAGTTGTAGAGACAAAGGTGTCATTCAAGCCCTATTCTTGGCCACATGAGCTGTACGGACAAAGGTGTCATTCAAGTCTACTCTTGGCCACTATGCAAATCCTTTGGCAACTAATCTTGCCTTATCTTTGTCCAATGTGCCATCGTTGAGATACTCGGTCTTCCATGGCATCTTAATCATGCTCTTGCTCTTCTCCTTCAATATGCCATTCTCTTGAGGTGCGTTGATGTTAGCAAACTCTTGATGAATACCTTGATCTACTCTTGGTCACTATACAAATCCTTTGGCAACTAATCTTGCCTTATCTTTGTCCAATGTGCCATCGTTGAGATACTTGGTCTTCCATGGCATCTTAATCATGCTCTTGCTCTTCTGCTTTAATATGCCATTCTCTTGAGGTGTGTTGATGCTAGCAAACTCTTGATGAATACCTTGATCTAAACATAATAAAGCAAATTCATTGTTACAAACCATGCAACCCAAAAAGAAGTAGAGGAAGACCAAGGAAGCCCAAGTTGGGAATGGAAGACGGTCGAGGTGAGAAAAGCATAAAAGAAGGCAAGCTCAGAAAGAGTGCACCGAGTATTCTAGCAAGGAAAGTGCCAGGTGCAATGCAATTTATTTTATAAAAGAGCACCATGTTCCCTCCTGTGCAAATTGTAAATGTAGAAATGCAAGAGCATAAGAACAGTCGGTCATGTAAAAAAGGGGATGGGTGCCCAAAGGGATGAGGGCATGTAAAAAAGTCAAAAAGTGAATAGAGAAGCTCATTCTTGATGTGTGGCTAAAGTGACTCTCTTCTTCTCTTCTTCCCTTCTTCTTGCTTGTGCTTGTGCTTGTGTATGAGAGAGGGAGTGTGAGAGTGTGAGAGTGTGAGGGAGCGAGTGAGGGTGAGAGACCATGGTGGAGAAGCCCTCCATCTTCTCCAATATTTTCTTTTCTCTTGTGCACATAGTTATGGAGGATGGAGCTTGAAGGTAAAGGGTTGACCTTGCTTGAGCTCCCATCTCGAATTGTGGAGCTATTGGAGTGCTTGAGGAAGGAGGCTATTCTATTGGGCATCAAGGTAAGATCACTATCGAGAGCACGCACGACTAGGTGAGAGATAGCCATTAGTTGCTCACTTGAAATGCTTGAAGCAATAAGTGGTCCGTGGGTCTTGGTGGTCGAGCGTGAGCTCCCACTTCATTTTGGTTTTGTTGTCAAGACAAACAGATTCAAGCTTGAGCACTTGTGCACTTCAAATCTCGAGTGTCAAAGTAGGGTTTCATTCTTGAATCTATACTTGATGTAGGGAGAAGATTTAGGAGTTTAATATTCAAAGCAAGTAATTATTTTGAGTTTTTAATGAGTAGGTAAGTAGGTTAATTCATTTCAGTACTTGAGTTGTGATTTTTGTTACATTTAGAGTAGGATAAAACTAAGAAATCCAAGAGAATTAGTTTAGGGTTGCTATTGTAAACAGGCCCATAACAAGGAAAAAATAAGGGAAAAAAGGGGTTAGAATCCATTGACAAGGCAAGAGCACAAATGGGGCAACACTCAATATTGGACCGGGGGTTTAAGACCCAAGGGAATGAGAGTGAAGGCTCATTTGCATTTGCAACACAAAGAGAGAGAGAGAGAGAGAGAGAGAGAGAGAGAGAGAGAGAGAGAGAGAGAGAGAGAGAGAGAGAGAGAGAGAGAGAGAGAGAGAGAGAGAGAGAGAGCTAGGTTTTCTTGCAGGTGTGGGAGATTACAAAAATCCTTGTGATCGTTGCGAGTCTTTGTCATCCTTGCTCCAAGTGAGTTACACTAGTCCGTCAGGTGTAGGAGCTCAGCCCCATGTAGTGTCAGTAGGACAAGGAGGCATTGAATAAACAAATCATCGAGTTTCATCTCTTTTGGTGAAAAACACTACTACACTCACCATGTTGGAGTCTAAGAAGTTAGATGATTACAATCAGCCAAAAGCTCTTGGCCATTCGGCCACTTTGATTTGGCTACTCGGATGGGTGCCCTGTTTGAGTCGGGACACTCGGATACTTGGCCATGCGTCATTTGGCCAGGTGACATTTGGCCCACCTACATTCGGCCATTTGAGTCAAGTCTCAGACTTATACCTTTCCAATTCGGACCACATGGGTTGATTGTGAATTTAAACAAAATTGACATCCTCAAACCCCGCCAAACTTGGAACGAAGGCCAATGAACCTCTAGAAGCCTTACATACGAGTTTAATAGCTTCCACACATGAGAAGCAAAAGAAACATTGATCCGACGACTTAGAAGCGACCACTAGCTACAGTTATCCACCCCCATGTAGTGCCCCAAATTGACCCGCAAATCCTGATTACACCCTGACCAAGCTAGGAGACACAGTAGAGACCCTAATCAACCCTTGAAAGTAGCCAACAATCACACCTAGAGCTATGTTTGGCTGAAATCGGAATGAGGGAAAGCGAGAGTTGCATAGTTCATCTAGTATCCGCACCTCACATTGTTTTTGACACTTGAAGTGCACTCGAAAGCTGAAAGCTTGATTTTGCCCCATGCATGAAAAAGAGCACCACACACACATTGAGTATACTTAAGTTGAGGGTTGCTTACAATAATAAGGAACACAACGAGACATAATAAGTGAATCAAACCCATTAATAGGAGATGACTCTCACATTCTTAGCGCTAGGAGACACCACAAGAAAAGGGATTGTGGACACAAGAGCTGTAGTCAGTGTACTTAGCCACGTGGTCCTCTAGGCTTGGGGTAACCCTCCTATCGAGAACGCTAGGTTTAATGTCACATTGGCAAATGGAATGAAAGTTAGGCCATTCGGAGTGTTGAAGAATTGACTATTGAAGATCGCAAGAGTCCAGTTCTCAATTGACTTCATGATCATGAAGGGAGTCGACTATGACATCTTGCTAGGCTGACCCTGGATGCAGAATGCATGAGTTATAGAAGAATGGGGCAATGGTCTAATCTTCTTGAGCAACCGAATGGAAGCAATGAGAGTGGAGATGGATAGCTGGAAGACAATGCCAGCCGACCTGAACACCATTTTCATTGTGCCAAAGGGTAATGCTCAAGTTAAGAAATCTTACTAGCCACTAACAAAATATATCCCTAGCCTTGAGGATGAGCAAGATTGGATGCACGTACTAGCCACTATCGATCTTTTATTCTCAGATAACGAGGAGGAATATGAGCAAGCTATCAAGATAGCTGATGAGCTCACGAATAAGCCCTCGGTACCATTATGCATGATGGCCAGAAGCTCTTGTAGCTGGCACACCCCTGCCATGTTCCACATCCCGAACAACAAGTTAGAGCTCCACGGGATCTTAGAGTACTTGATGAACAAGGATGCTAGAAACCTAGCCACTAACCTTAAACCCCTCAAAGATCTCATGGATGAACCCAAGTGGAAGTGGACCAATATACACAATCTAAACTTGATGCACAATTGGGCATTAATCACAGATGAGAATGAAAAAATGCATAGAAACCTAGGAGATGACAAGCAATCAGATGAGGACAACTTGGATGACGAGTACGAAGATTGCTCTTTCCTTAGTGAAGAGAGCAAAGAAGAGATTGACACATTAGAGTATGACACTGCAACGGACACATGATTGAGCAAATATGAGTAGATTCCAAACCACAAAAGGGGAATACCTTTAAAATCAAGAGAGGATTCGTGCGAATGGGGTGTGATCACACGTGGTTGGAACATAAGGGTAATTGATTACGAAACGAGTAGGATTCACCTAACCAAGTGTTGCACCATTATTTAAAATAGTATCACCTTTAGAGCTACGACCACCAGGAGAGACTCCCTCTTTTAGCAAAGACGGAGAGTTCAATTCCGAGCCAAAGCAAGCTTAGATAGCGATCCTAAAATACCCTAACCACCTCAGACCAAATGCACCAAGGGGGACCTACTAGATCACCTAAGGCGCAGACGGTTGAGGGAGGAGAGAAAGAGACAACCTAGAGAGTCAAAAGCTGAGGAGTAGAAAAAATTACAAGATCTACCAAAGTGATTCACAAAGTTCAAGAAGGGTGATAAAGTAGTAATCTTTCTGGGTGCGAAGAGGCAAGGATAAGCAAACAGAGGCCTATCAAAGTCAAGGGGGTTGACTTGGCCAGGGAAGAGGAGAAGCCCTGACCTATTTTCATAATAGCTGATGACTTGACCAAGGAAGAGGAGAAGCCCTGACCTGTCTTCATAATAGGTTGACTTGGCTAGGGAAGAGGAGAAGCCCTGACCTGTCTTCATAATAGCAGGAAAAAGAAAATCTCACTTCACTTCTATGAGAGTACATAGACATATTCACTTGGTCCCTAGACGAGCTGAAGGGAGTAGATCCAAGTGTAGTGACTCATAATATCCCCATGACACCATATGCAACACCAATCAAGTAGTGGCCCTATCCAATGTATCCCAAGCATGCTCATGCATTAAGAGTTGGATTTATCTATGAAATTGAGCACATGGATTGGGTTTTGTCCATTGTAATCATCTTGAAGAAGAACAAAACAAATCCAGAGTGTGCGTCAATTATAAGAAAGTCAATGGTGCTACGAAGGGAGACAACTATCCACTACTATACACAGAGCATATGCTTGAGAGAATGGCTAGTAAAGAAGCCTACAATTTCTTGGATGGCTTCTCACGTTACAATCAGGTGCAAGTACATCTTGATGACATGCATAAGACTGCATTCGCTATCGAGTGGGGCGTCTTTACCTACATAGTCATGCCCTTCGGGTTGACAAATGCACAAGCCACATTTCAATGGCGCATGTGTGCCATCTTCATCAGGGACATGCTTAGGTGCAAGCTAGAAGTGTTTGTTGACGATTTGTGTGTTCATACAAGTTGGAGGGAACACCTAGACAAACTCCGTGCAATCTTTGAATGATGCAAATTGTATCATCTCTCATTGAACCCCCTTAAGTGCCAATTTTGGGTGAAGCATGGATGCATCCTAGGGCATGTGGTGTCCAAGAACGACATTGCTACTGAGTTCTCGAAAGTCAAGGTTATTGTCAACATTCCACCACCAACCAACTATGAGGGAGTTTAGTGCTTCCTAGGACATATAGGGTACTATTGACGATTTGTGTTGAGCTATGCGCTAATTGCTACTAAGATGACTCTACAAACTTCTGGTACTATTCGAATGGACTGAGGAATGACAAGGCACATATGAAGAGTTGAAGAAGATTCTAACAACCATGCCAAAGAGCCAAGACTAGACCATAACCTTCCACGTATATATTGATGCCTCGAAATTTGTCATGGAGCTGTTTTGTGCCAACCAGGTGAATACAACCTAGACTATCTAGTGAGCTTTACTAGTAGAAAACTCATGGATACTGAGATGAACTATTCCACACCTGAGAGAGAAGGGCTAGCCATGGTGTTTCCTTCTGAATAAATTTTGGCATTATCTTTTAGTCATGCCTTCCACTTTCTTCATAGACCATCACGCTATCTCTGTTGTATCTCGTAAACAAACCTTGTGCTATAGGACACATAGCTAGGTGGCTACTAGTTTTGCTAGAATTTGACTTCTCTTTGGTTGTATGCAAAGGGAAGTAGCACTACATGGCCAATCACATGTCCTGCATATCCACGAGAGAAGTTGCATTGGACAGGGTATCATAGATGACTTACCAGACGCACATCTTTTAAACCTATCTAGTGAGAAGGATTTATTTAGAGCTGACTTGACACCATACTAGGCAAATGATATAGTCCAACTGATAGAGCACAGACTATCAGAAAGACCTATCGAGAGAAAGCCTAAGTTAGGCAACTTATCCTCAAGATACAACCTTATCAATTAATAGCCAGTTAGCATTATAGATTAAGGCAAGATGGCCTATCGCGATGATGTGCGTGGTGCAAACATGAGATGCATGATGCACTTTCCGTTCCAATACAATATGAGCCAAAATGAACATCAGATGTAGAGGCACTAAAGTAATAGCCAATACCCTATAGAAGGTGGAAGCTAAATAAGTTGGGTCGTACTCAAAGGTTTTGAATGCATGTCTCTACTCAACATTGGTCATAATTTGGTAGCCCTCTTATTCCAATTAAAGCCAAAGAGCATACCATTTTTGTAAGAAAGAGGAGTCAATGTCATCTCCAGGGTTTTCAACTCTTCAATTTCTTGGTTTGTGGCCAAGGCTGTGCTCTTGTCATAAGATGTGATGAGTTGCTATTGGCACGCTTGCTCACGAGAAATTTTTTTTGCCATTAATGCTTCAACTACCATGGTGGGGGCCTTAACGAACACGAATTTTGATTCCTCTTAGGTGTGCGCAAGGCATTGTATGCACTTCTGTTGCTAAAGGCTCCCCTAAAAGACCTAATTCTAATCGCTCATAGCTTTTAGTAAGCATGGTAAATGTAGCATCCAAACGTCGAATGCAAGTGACCAAGTCATCCCCTGTATTTTCAACTAAGTCAGAGGCCAAGGTAAGGATGGATCGCCACACATAAGAGAGTCTAAGGCTTGCAGGAGGTTGAGGTTTGACTGGGCTAGATAGCTCAGTGACTAGTGTTTGCGACTTCTTCAGTTGATCCTAAGGGCACAATTTAGCCTCTTATGTGATAGGCATGGTTTGTGGCACTGATGTTGTGCTCTTAGATTCTTGTGATGCCCTTTTAGAACACAAGCAGCGCTAAGTTGAGGCTGTTTGGAAGCAACAAGCTATGGTCTCTATCAGTAGACATGTTGAGGCTCTACAGACCTAGCAGTTTTTTGGGTTCTAGAGGCTTAGCGGCTTGAGTTTCCTGTGGTTTTGGTTCCTTAACTATTGTGCGGCCTTGTGTAAATGAGTTCAAGGTGGTGCTTGAGTGGTGCCCTTGGCACTCTTGGATTTAGGTACCCATATCCAAGTATTTCCCTCGTAATAGCCTTGCACTTGCAAGAGGGTTTTGGGGACCCATAGTGGCTTGACCGTTCGTTTATGCCTATAATGTCTTCATTCCCTCCTAGATCTTGAGTATGAGTTTCTAGCAGCGCAAGGTCATGTTTGCTTATTTCTAGGTGGGTATCCTTGGTGCTTAGGCACCCACTTGAACTTGGAATCATTGGCCTTGATTTCACGCTCGGTAGTTGGCGAGCATTGAGGCTTGGCGGGTTGTGACAAGTCACGACCCCCCACCTTAGACTAGGTTGTAGGTTCATCTATCGATGGCTTTGTGGGCTTTGATGGAGCTACTGTGCCTTTGCTAAAAGCTGACATGATGTGTACATTGCCGATGACAAAGTGAATGCATTGCAACCCATAATCAATATTGCAATATGCATGCTTCTTAAATGCATGTCCCAATACGATTCCTTACTAGCATCCTTTGTGTTTAGCAACACATAAAAAACCATGGATATGCACTCAAACTCGATATAGAGACTACAACCTTGCACTTTTCCAAGAGCGCATATGAGTGATCCCCAAATGAGCTAAGTTTAGTGTTCGTGGATTGTAGTTATGGTCAACCAATGAGAGTATAATGATTGTGAGTTAAGATATTACAGTTGGCCCCCTCATCAATCAACATGTTGAAAGTATGCGATTGTTGGGTGATGACGTTATGCGTAGATAAGCGGGTGCTACTACTTCCTCATCTTTGTCCTCCATGTCTATAATTGTGGCAACTTATATGTTGGCAAGGGACTCTCGCATCAGAGGCTCGTGAAGTGGATGTGTAGGAGGATGGTACTTCTTTATGCGGCTACCATTGAAGAAGCCTATGCTCTCTCCATCTAGGGTCTCAAGCTCTACATTGCTAGTTTAGCTGATGATGCAGACTTTGAAAGGCCCTAATGCCCTAAACTTCATCTTTCGTTTATGGCCTTTTACTAAGTATAACAATACTAGGTCACCCTGCTTGAAGTCTCACTACTTGACATGCTTGTCAAACTAGCTCTTACGCCATGCCTTTCGTAAATTAGTGCGTATGGGTAGCTAGAAGTTGAGTCTCTGATAGGCATTCTAGCTCAACTAGGCATTCCATCCATGCCTCCTTTCCATCCCATCACTCTTGGATGGTGACTCTTAGGCTAGGGACAAAGAATTCCACTAGTAGAATGGCTTCAGTGCCATAGGTTAACTTAAAGGGATTTTGCCTCCACATCCATTTTATAGGCTATTCGATAGGCCCATAAGGCTTCCATTAGCTTGTTGTCCCAGTCACTACGTGAAGCAGAGACTACCTTAGTTAGGACATTCACTAATATCTTATTTGCGGATTTTGCCTGGCCATTTGCTTGAGGGAAGTAGGGTGAAGATTTGTTGTGGATGATCAAGAAGGTAGACAGGAGGTGGGCAATCACTTCATCGATTAAGTGCATACCTTGGTCACTAACTAGTTCAGTGGGGCAGCCACCGAATCATGAGATCACCTGTTCCCAAAAGAAACTTGGACGTGGTCCTAGTATCATTTTTCCTAGTGGCTCGTTCTTCTATTCACTTTGTGAGGAAATCTATGGTGACAATGATATACTTGGTCTACAAGTATTGTGATGCAGGACTAATCAACCCAATGAAGTCGATCCCCCATTTTTTGAATGGTTGCCTTGCAATGATAGGGGTTAGCTCCATCCTGTCCTTACGAACACGGACCTTGGTCCATTTTTGCACTCATCACATTGCTTCACAAATCGTGCTGCATCACGAAAAAGAGTGGGCCACTACAATTGAGACTACAGCACCTTGCACATTGTCATGTCTCCTCCACTAAAGTTTCCTCTAGTGATTTCGAACTGACCTCTAAAAGAGCATGTCATGACCCACCCCTATTTAGATCGCATCCTTACTAAAGAAGAGCTATACATTTCTAGTAGAATCAACTCTTGTGACTTCCTAATGGATGTCCTCACCTACATCCCTCAAGTAGGCATCTTACCTTTCGACATGGAGCCGCTATGCTAACTTCGAGTACAAGCCACACTTCTACGCTTGGCTCGTGCAAAAGTAAAGCACCCTGAGCATGCACTGAATGCCCTCAACCCTTCAACCTATAATCTTCAAAAGGATTCATAGCATTCCTGGGGGGGGGGGGGGGGGGGGAGGGGGAGGGGATAAGGTGGAAATCAATTGAAAATCAAAACAGGTGGAAATCAATTGAAAATCAAAACACCAAAAAACAAACAAAACAAGTACGAAAAGAAAACAAAACAATAAGAGAATCTTAAAATTGAAAAGTGATTTTACACTTTAAAAAGAATAAGGAGGAAATTCTTGCTTGGAATAAATGAATTCCTTGAAGTGAAAATTGTGCTGCAATCCCTTTGTCTTCTTATAGAGAAAACAATTTTGCAAATAAACTAATGGAAGCTTGTTGTGCTGCAACAGGAGCTAGAAATGGCATGATAGCAAGACTACGCTCATCGACTTCCATTCACACAAGAAGAGAGAAGACAATATGGCATTGCCCTCGAGAACTGGGCCTATAATCAACTGAAGTTCAGGACCATTCATAACATCGACAAGGTAGTGGCCGAGGAGGAAGCAACCAAAAGGATCATAGAACAATGCAACCTTGCAAAGTACATCGAGAAGTTTGGGTAGGAGGCCGACTACAATCAGTGCATGGAATCTTGAGAACCTGTAAGACTCTGATAGAGCATGTAGCATTGTGACTATGGGCAGAGGCGAAGAGGCCAAATAGGTGCACGTAGAGCTGAGCAAGGCCTTGGTGGGGAGAAGGTACTGGGGCTAGCATACAAGGTGGAGAGGAGACCAAAAAGGGATGTCTATGCCATGCTCAACATGAACAAGGACCCAGTCCTAACAAATGATGGCATCAACATCCAAGATATCCCCAATCTTGAAGTGAGACTGCAGGCCAAGGTTATCCATACACTATTTTCAAGCGAGAGGTACAACTCACTCATGCACAGGATTGGAGTGCCTCTATTGGAGAGCTTGGCAGCCCATTCACTTGATGAGATCAAAAAGAATGCTATGCGCAAAAGACAATCGACCAATCTGCCAGAGCACTAGCCTTAGCCGACAGAGAATCTTCATCATCAAAAGCTGGAACAGAAAGAGAGAAACCTCTCTCAAAAGCCTCATTCATAGGGCTCAGTGGAGTACTAGCGACCCTCATCTAGGAGGCAATGGGAGAGGTAGTAGGTGAAGAAGAGGTAGAAGAGACACCCGAGAGGACACTGCCTAGGAGAAGGAATAGTCTAGCGAGAGAACAATAAGGGAGAAGGAAGAACATGAGACACAATCTAGCCAAGGAGTGCTTAAAAAGCCAAAGAAGAAGACTCCCCAAAAGCAACAATAAGGAGCCAGGGAAAGAATGACAAAAAAAGAGAAGGCAGACTTGCAAAAGGCACAAAAAGGTGTCAAAAAAGGCTAATAAAGAGAGATAGAGGAAAGAAAAAGTTGAACTACGAAGGATCCAATAGGAATCTAAGAGAGCCAAAGAGAAAAGAAAGAGGAGACAGATGAGCTACAAAGAAAGGAGGAGGAAAACATGGCTCTAGCAATACGCATGTCAGCAAACCAGCCCTCTAAGGCAGGAGGAGTCGATTGCAATGAGCCTGCTAGAAGAAGAAGGCCTAAGCACAAGTGCCCAAGTGCTAGAAACTGCATCACTACTAGCAACAAAAGGCAAGGGCAAGAGCCCATTGTATCCAATCCTAGCTGTTCTTGTGCTTACTACCCTAGCTACCACATCCACCCAAGGTACCTCAACCACAGTGGATGGGAGCAATCTCATGGTGTAGGTTCAATTCTTGGTAAATAAGGTGCAAGAGGAATCCCAAAATCCAAGTTGAGGAGCCTTGAGAACTAGAACAAAAACACTGGCAGCTACAAATCTTGAGTCAAGACAAGACCCAAAGAAGCTAAAAGTAGAGGCATCCACAACATCCATTCCTACAACAGTGCTGCCATCAATGGGCTACGATGAGTACGTTATAGAGCTCCTCTCTCAACTAGAGAGGGCTAAGAAAGAAAAGAAAATAGTAGTGGATGACTTAGAAGCAGAAAGAGAGACACTGGCAGCCTTTCAATTGGAGAGGACTCGCGCCAAGTGGCCAACTATAAAAAAGAGATAAGAGAACTAAAGGTAGCCAAAGAAAGAGACAAATACAAGTGGCAAAAAAGGCTTGCAAAAGAAGCACAAGAACTAATAGGATTACAAAGACAATACAAGCTATTAATAGTGTGTAGCATGAGGACCTAGCAGGGCAAATGAGAAGAGTTCAAGAAGCCATGGATCAACTCGCCGCAGGAGAAACATAAAGGGGTTAGGTAGGAGAAGAGCATCAAAAAGAGGTGGAGGAAATGAGGTACAAACTGCTAATGGAGATAAAGGAGCAAGGACAATTGGAAAGAGAGATCAAGCACTTGGAGGAGGAGAAGGAAAGGGTGATCCAAAAATGGAGAGACTAAGAGCCAACGATAATGGCCTTAGCCCAAAGGCACAATGAGAGCCTAAAGGAGATGAAACATAAGGTTGAAGCATGGGTGATCTAGAGGAAAGTAAGGGTAAAAGATCTAGCAAGCCATTTAGCTCATGCAGAAGGTGATAGGGTATTAGTGAAAAGCAGGGCAAAGGCTGCTAACACAAGATTGGAAGCCCAATAATGCACCTTTCTCACTACCATCTTGGATGTCACACAGTCAGAAGAAGAGGAGGCCATTGAAACTCTAAAGAGGAAGCTGGAGATTGCCTACAGAGCCATAAAGCATGGGGTGTGTGTCCAACCCCAAAGAGTGGGAATCAACCTAAGCCAACAAGAGCAACATGAGTATCTATTAAGGATAGGGCTAACAATCCAAGAGGTGGAGCATCTAAGATTTAAGGAGGAATGATGATTGCAAGAGCCAATGACAGGAGAAGAGCAGCAGGTGCTGCTAGAAGAAGAGGGGAAAGACTTTGAAGTAAGGCAACAAGATGAGGAATAGGTTTTCCAACCACCCTCCCCAAGACCGGAAGCCCAATAGGAAGTACAACCTAAGGATGAAACAATTGAAAGAAGAGAGGAGGCCAGGAAACGAAGAAAAAGGCTGCTAGAGCAAGGATGACGAAGATTGCTAGAACATGTTCCCCAACCACCCTCTCCAAGACCGAAAGCCCAACAGGAAGTACAACCTAAGGATGCAACGACTGAAAGAAGAGGGGAGGCCAAGAAATGAAGGAAAAGGTTGGTAGAGCAAGGATGACAAAGACTAAGGGCAGGATCCCTAGCAACCCCAAAAGCCCCCATTCCGCAAAGAGAAGAATGCTCTCTAGTCACTTGGAACCTAGAACTCATGGTGTGGAAGCAGTGGGAGAACAAGAGCAAGCCCTTCGAGTTCACCTTCCATTACCCATCCACACTAAGTATGGAATTCAATTCACATTTTCAATCAATTGGCACTATGACGAAGAATATTCCACCAAAATGATGCTTTATCTACTATCAAAAGTAGTTGGCAATATACTTGATTTTATCTTTTTTCAAAAAAGCTTCTTCATAGACATTGAACTAGCTCAACTAAGACAAAAAAGTTTTTCCATCCCATTTTCATTAAAAAAAAATTTAAAAAAACACTTATAATTGATTTTTCGATCCTTCTTGATTTGTTGCACTTTAAAGATGCCTGTTAAGATGCAAGTGATGCAATCATCCTTATCCTTGCACATTAGGATTTCCTTATTTTTGCTCTTAAATAACTTTCATAACTTTGGGTAAGTAGAGATATCTTGAGAAGAGGAGATTCCATATTAACTTTGTTTGTGTTAGAAAGTCTTAATATCTTTGGAGTCTATGTCAATGTGTTGAAAAATGTCTTTTAGGTAGAAAATCCCTCTTACTGCAAACAATCATTCTAAGTTCGCCAAAGGGTCCCAAAATAAATTTCTTCCTTAGTGGAAAGGGTGGAACAAAATGTTGAAAAGTTGTCTACTTTGTCAAGTTCAAGGGGAAACTATTTATAAGAGTTCCCTCCCCCGTCCTTCCACAATAGTCCCCCCCCCCCAAACTTTTCATTTCTAGCTTTAAGCTTTAATAGAAAAGCTTAAGAAAAAGAAAGAAGATGCCTTTGTATCATTCCACAAGCGTAGGGTGAACGGCAACCATCCCCATGGAGAAGGTAGTAAGTTTGGTAGTTTTGGTAGTAGAGAAGGGCATGTTAGAATGTATCTTGCTAGCACATCTTGATCCCTATCAGCACAGCAGCTGATTGAGCTAATTCAACTCTTTTGAAAAACCATATCTACTACCAAAGCCACATCTTGTGGTGGTTTTCCTATAAGACTCGTGGTTTAGTTGAAGGCTAATGGTTAAGGTCTTAGTAAAGGGATGGCAATGGTAAAA